>NC_060267.1:29239456-29479341 GCF_021613505.1 Equus quagga | reverse complement strand
CCGCCCTCAGGGATTCTCTCCGGGCCTCTCCCGGAGCCGTGAATGCTCAGCGTGGCCCCTCTGCTAATGGCAGACAGAGAGTTTTGTCTGCTGCCCGGGCGGAGCTCCGGCGCTTCCCCTCCGGGTCGCAGGACCGGCCTTTGAAAATTCCCCCCGCCCCGGTCCTCTCCGAGATCTCCGGCAATCCCTAGTCCCACGGGGCGGGCAACGGCAGCTGGGAGATCTCCGTGCCCTCCGTGTCTCTCTCTGGGACCCTCCAGGCGCCCCGAGCACCAGGCTGGATCCCCCCGCCAATGGCGGGGAGAGACTCTCCCCGCGGGCTCAGGTGTGCAACTCCAAAGTTTCCCTCTGCGTTTAGGAGTAATTGCAGGGGGTTTAGGTAGGGTTCTGGTCACCTGTTTCCACCGTCGCTCCTCTGTTGTGTTCTCGTTCCTGCCCTAGACGTGCGTGGATCCTCTGGGGGCGTCCGTTGGAAGAAAGCCGCTTGCGGGTACCAGGCTGCCCGTCGGGGTCGGAGAGCCCTCACCTATTTCCACATCCTCCCGGAGGAAAGTCCATCCGCCTTCCGATGTATAGTCGCGTGGGTGTCTCAGACGTCCTGAGATGCTGTCTGGATATCCTTTGTCAAGCGATAAGTGTCCAAATAATTGTAGACTCGAAGGGCGAGAGACAAAGAGGACTACTCATGGTGCCATCTTGGCTCTTCTTCTACCTTACTATTGTTTTTTAAGGACTTTTTTTTAGAGCACATTTAGGTTCACAGCAAAATTAAGAGGAAGGTACAGAGAGTTCCCATATGCCCCCTGCCACACACGTGCGTAACCTCTCCCATTACCAGTGTCCCTGCCAGAGTGGTACATTTGTTACAATTGATGAGCCTGTAGGAACACATCATAATCACCCAAGTCCTCAGTTTACCTTGGGGCTCACTCTTGGTGTTGTACATTCTATGTATTTGAACAAATGTATAATAATATGTATCCATCATTATAGTATCATATGTAGAATGGTCATTGCCTTTTCTAGAATGTCATGTACTTGGAATTATACAGTATGTATGTAGGCTTTTCAGATTGGCTTCTTTCACTTAGTAATATCCCTTTAAGGTTCCTCCATGTCTTTTCATGGCTTGTTAGCTCATTTCTTTTTAGTGCTGAATAATATTCCATTGTCTGGATGTACCACCATTTATTTATCCATTCACCTACTGAAGGGCATCTTTGTTGCTTCCAAGTTTTCACAATTATGAATAAAGCTGCTAGAAACACCTGTGTGCAGGTTTTTGTGTGGACATAAACTTTCAACTCCCTTGGATAAATACCAAGGAGCACAATTGCTGGATCATATGGTAAGCCTATGTTTAGTTTTGTTAGAAACCACCAAACTGGGCCAGCCCCAGTGGCCTAGTGGTTAAGTTCATTGTGCTCCACTTTGGTAGCCTGGGTTTGGTTCCCAGGCACGGACCTATACCGCTCATCTGTCTGTGGCCATACTGTGGTGGTGGCTTACATACAAAAAGAGGAAGATTGGCTGTAGATGTTAGCATAGGGCAAGTCTTCCTCAGCAAAAAAAAAAAAAAAAAAAGAAAGACAGAAAAAGAAGCCACCAAACTGTCTTCCAAAGTGCCTGTACCATGTTGCATTTCACTAGCAATGTATGAGAGTCCCTGTTGTTCCACACTGTCATCATTTTGGTGGTGTCAGTGTTTTGGATTTTGGCCACTCTAATAGGTGTATAGTGGTATCTCGTTGTTTTAACTTGCATTTCACTGATAACATGTGATGTGGAGCATCTTTTCATATGCTTTCTTGTCTATGTATATCTTCTTTGGTGAGGTGTCTGTTAAGACCTTTGACCCATTTTTCAGTTGGCTTGTTTGTTTTATTCTTGTTGAATTTTAAGAGTTCTTTGTGTTTTTTGGATAGCAGTACTTTATCAGATGTGTCTTTTGCAAACATTTTCTCCTAGACTGTGGCTTGTCTGCTCATTCTCTTCACATTGTTTCTCACAGAACAGAAGTTTTTAATTTTAATGCAGTCCAGCCTAGCAATTATTTCTTTCATGGATTGTGCCTTTGGTGTTGTATCTAAAAAGCCATTGCCATACCCAAGGTTATCAGGATTTTTCAAAATGCCAGAAAGGGATTTTTCTTTGGTATTTACTGTGAGAACCTGTTCGAACTCCCAGAGGCATAGCTCACAAAAGTGTAGTGTTCCCCCTAGGACTGAGTTCCCCTGGAGTTTTTAACTTTCATACTTGTCTATACTGATCCTCCAGCAGTTTGTCAATTACAGTTCAGGTTTCCTACCCCAATACTGTTTCCCGTGGCAGTTTCCACTTGTAAGTTTCTGCTCTGGTAAGCGTGGACTTCCTGTGTTTGATGGTCTGTCTCTCCAACCTTTGGGGCAGCGATTTGCGCTGTGTCCTCTCCTCTCTTACAGATCCAAGAAGAGTTGTTGATTTTTGAGTCTGTTCAGCTTTTTACTTGTTAGGACAAAGTGGTGACTTCCAAGCTCCTTACATGTGGAACTAGAAACCAGAAGTCTTCGCTATTTTTTCACTTAATAGAGTTATGGAGAGTTTGACTAACCCTAGTCAAGGAGGACAAAGGTCCTTTTATCAATGACCATTGAAAGAAATGATTACACAATTTAATGTAATATATTATTTAACTCACCTGCTTTTAAGTTAGCAATTAAGAACATATAATTCTATTCAACAAATAAGTCAAAGAAAAATATACTCCGAAGGAAAAGCAGGTAGAGTGGAAGAAAAGAAGCACTGAAGAAAGGCAGTGACAGACAGACCAAGAAAGAATAAGAAATGAGGAATAAGCCCAGGGGACAGAGACGAAGGGTGAATCCCACATGCGCACACCTGACCTCAAGCTGCAGAGACATGAAGAGCCTACATGCAAAGAGAACTACAAATGTGGATTGTAGCATCATCTACTGGAGTCCTCTTTATCTTTCAAGTCATAGGTGATGCTCTAGCTTTGTTGTAAGAGTTTGCATATCTAACTTCTCATTTATTCAACTAAAAAATGATTTGACATCTTCTACATACCCATCATTGTGTTAGGAGCAGGGGGCACAGCGATAAATAAGACAAGAACCCTCATCTTAGAGAAGTTAAAATTTGGCAAGAGAGACAGGCATTGTTTTTTAAAAATTTAAATCACGCCATTCTCAACACACACCCACCCACACACAAAAGGTGGAGACGTGAGATGATGGATATGTTAATTAGCTTGATTATCATAATCATTTCATAATGTATACATATATCAAAGCATGACATCATACACCTTAAATACAATTGTTATTTTTAAATTATACTTCAATAAAGCTGGAGATAAATAAATCACATCATATTTAAAAATATATTCTACAGGAAAATAAATCCTCTATGAATTCCATTGTGCATTTTAGATTTAAAACACTTCTTCTAAAGCCCCTTAGATTTTTTTTAAATGTATTTTTTACTAAGGTCTCAATGCAGTTTTCCAGACATTTAAATGCAAAAACCCCTTTCATAAATTAAGGCCAAGGGGAAAAATGGCTTAGTTGCTAAACAAAATGAAGGTTGCTTATAGGACAGAGCAGCATAGGAAAGTTGACAACATTTTTGAGAAGTTGTCCATGAATATATCTTTTTCTTCCTAATTTGAAAAAGATACAGAAAGTACAAAGAATAACATAACAAACAACTGTTGGGGAAATGTAATTAAAAACAAAATCTCCCAACCCAATAAATCTCTCCACAAAAGTAGTAGAAAAAGAAAACAGTTTTATTGTTGAGTAAGCATTAAACCAGAATGTGATGTACGTCACAGGCAGTCTGCTGAAGAGATGGCAAAGACTGCAAGAAATCTCACCTTCTTTCATAGCTAGGCAGATACAACCCATTATGTGCATGTTGTCAAGATAAACAATAACTAGTCCTCCAGTAAGAGGACTTGAGAGCACCATCTGTCACACGTAGTTCATCCTAAATTCACCTGGAAATTGGAGTGGCCATCTGTGTTGATTGACTTTATACAAAGGAAAAGTCAACTTCTCATATCTTTATGAGAGGAGGTAGTTTTTCAGTTTGGAGCAAGGCACCCACCAAAGTTAGGCTCCTAACCACCCACAGAGCCTGGGAGAGAGGGACACTATCTCCCTTGATGTTTACATTTCAAAGAGATGGCCCCCAGCTCCTTGAGAAAGACATTTCTGGGTTATGAAACTGGCAAAAGTCTTTTAAAAATATTTGCATATATCTCGAAGGAGCAGAGAAAGAATTTACAAGGACAAGTTTTCTAAAGTAAATACTCTAAGAAAAGGGAGGGCAGAGTCTCTTCACTCATTTTTAACAAGGAGAATTAGGCCTCTTATTGTTAATTTTTATTTGCCTTTACACACCAAAATACCTACCACCCACAATTAACAAATATTAACAGTTAGACATGTTTGCTTTGAATTTTTTTTTTTAAAGATTTTGTTCTTTTCCTTTTTCTCCCCAAATCCCCCCGGTACATAGTTGTATATTCTTCGTTGTGGGTCCTTCTAGTTGTGGCATGTGGGACGCTGCCTCAGCGTGGTTTGATGAGCAGTGCCATGTCCGCGCCCAGGATTCGAACCAATGAAACACTGGGCCGCCTGCAGCGGAGTGCACGAACTTAACCACTTGGCCATAGGGCCAGCCCCTGCTTTGAATTTTTTTAATGAAAGAAAAAACATTGAAGTGAAAATCCCCTTTGTACTCTCTCCAGCCTCAGTCTCACTCACTCCCTCCTTTGAAGCCACCACTGTCCTCTATTTGGTGTATTTCCTTCTACTGGTGGTGACTGTGTGTTTTGTTTACTCTCAAAATTTTGGAATTAGAAATTTCTCTCTTCTACCCTCTGCTTCTATCTGTTTGATGTGTTTATATTCCACATATAAGTGAGATCATGTGGTTTTTTTCTTTGCGTGTCTGGCTTCTTTCACTTAGCATACTGTCTCCAGGGTCATCCATGTTGTTGCAAATGGCAGGATTTTCTTCATTTTTAAGTCTAAATAATATTCCGTTGTATATACATACGACATTTTCTTTATCCATTCATCTGTTGACAGATAGTTAGTTTTTTTCCCATATCTTGGCTATTGTGAATAATGCTGCAATGAACATGGGTGCACAGATGTCTCTTCAAGGTACCAATTTCATTTCCTTTGGATTTATATCCAGAAGATGGATTGCTAGAGCGTATGGTAGTTCTGTTTTTCTTTTTTAGAGGGATGGGGAGGTGGGAAAAATGGAGAGATGTTGATGAAAGGACACAAAATTGCAGTCTGTGGAATGAATAAGTCTAGACTGTGATGACTATAGTTACTAATACTTATTAAATACTGGAAATTTGCTTAGAGTAGATTTCAGGTGCTCTCATCACACGTGAAAAAGTAGTAACTATGTGGGGAGATGATATTTTAACCAGCTTGACTATAGTAATCCATTTACTATGTATATCAAATCATCATCTTGTACACCTTAAATGTATGTGCTTTTTATTAAAAAGTAAAATAAAAAGAGAGTAAATGTTTCTCTTTTGCAATGAAAAATATGGAATATAAACAGTATCTCTTCTCTGTTGTGCAGCCTGGATTAAAAAGGTAACAACAGACCAAGTGCCTCTCCCTGGATCGAATATGACTGTGCTTTGTGTATGTGCTGTGCCTGAAGTCTTGCTCTGAGCTGATAAAGAAGCTTGACTCTCCCTCAGTGATCCAAACAAAGAAATGAGGTCAACGGACTGATCAAGGTCCAGGGAAGTCCTAAGTCATGTGAAAGTTAGTCATGCTTTGAAGGCTGCACCCAGGTCAGGTCGCTGCTGGTTGCTGGCGTATCTCCCCCGCCCCCTCCCCCCAAGCCTCTGTGCTTCAGAAGCTGGAGAGTCCCTATCCTTGGGCACAAGGTGCATGTGCAGCAGCAATAAATAGCAATAGGAAGAATATGAGCAACAGGTGCTGGAGACTTGTCAATTAGCAAGAGGGTGTTACTTCCATATAGGGACATAATGACATGGCTCCCCAGGTGAGAAAGATACCAAAGGCCAAGACCAGAAAGACTGGATGCCTCACCTCCTGTGGTGTAACCGTGTTCAATGGAATGTGTTCTCTCTGCTTCCCCATTTTGTGTATCCTTTAATGCAGCACTTCTTCCAGTACAGTCCAGAGACACTGGGGGTCCCCAGAATCCCTTCAGGGCTTCCACAAGGTCAAAACGATCTTCAAAATAATACTAAGCCATTATTTGCTTTTTTCACTTTCATTCTCTCATAAACGTAAAATGGAGTTTTCCAGAGACTACAAGGCACGTGGTATCATAACAGATTGACTCTATAGGCGATATGAGAATCCAGCTGTCTTCTAGTTGGCTAAACATCAGAGAGGTTTGCAAAAAGGTAAAATAATGCCCCTCTCCTTAGAGAAAATTGGTTTTGGTAGGTTATTATTTTTTTCCATAAAAATGTGTTATTTGTGATTATTACTCTATTTAAAAGTGGATTAATAAACATTTTTAAGTTCTTTTAATTTGTAATATGATAAATATTAATAAATATGAATATGATACTATTTATATTGATAAATATAAATATCTGATACATAAATATATATTATATATAATATGTAAATATATTGTATATAATATATAAATACAAGATACAAATATTGATAAATATAAATATCAATAACTTTATATTAATAAATATGAACATGGTAAATATTGATAAATATATTTTTAAAAGAAATATATAAATAAAAGTTCATTGGAGTCCTCAATAATTTTTAGAGTGCAAATGTGTCCTGAGCCCACAACGTTTGAGAACTTCTGCTAAAATATTTGCTTCTTTGTTTAACTAATGGTAAAACTTCTACAGTAAATGATAGATTTCTGGTCAAGTTTTCTTCCATTCCGTGAAATGAGGTTAGACTCTTCCATCACATTATTTTACTACCGATTCTGTCTTTAACTATTTGCAGTGAAATCTTTTACATCTAGTTTTGTGTTTATTCAGAAGCCTTAAATAATTGCATAGAGTGATACAGTTATTTCTTATTAGAAAATGTTTGTTAATGAACCATATGCCTTTTATCCTTTAAATTATAAATGGCATTACCAGTTTTTTCTCTTTTTTCTTTATATTCCCAAAATTTATATATTAGTGAAACCTGTGGGGGGTGGGGAATGTCTCTTCTCTCTGCAGTTGCTAGTTATTAGAATAAAGGTGATTTGAGTTATTTCTAATTCTGACGCTGTATTTGCTTGGGTTCCACAGAAGAAGATCCTGAGGAAAGGATTTGAAAACAAGTAATTTCTTTGGGAAGTGATTCTAGGAAACACTGGTGGGGAGATGGAGAAGTGAGACAAGGATGGAAAGGAAGGCAGCTAAGGAAAGGGTGAGTTATCAAGCCAGCTACCACTGTGAGCAGCTGGGGCTCAGTCCTGTTGGGGAACTCTGGGAATCAGTGTCGAAAGCATCTCTCCCAGTCATCCCACGAGAGGGTTGAGGGAGCTGGGTTATTTATACACCAACCAGTTTTAATCATTGGTTATGGACTACTGGGGAAATGTTTAAATTCAGGCCACCAGAGAAAACTCTCAGACAGTTGGAAATCAGCCAAATATACACTACAGAATTAGGAATATGAATGGGGGCACCGACAGTGGCAGCTAAAAACACAATGCAAAACTTTTCATCATAAACACTATTATTTTCTATGTTTTGGAAGATTTAGATAATTGGTGTCAACCTATTTTATTGGAGAAGGTAAGGGTTGTTGAAGAAGACTTGAGGTGGTCCAGATGGCAGCTTAGACTTGATGGTGTAGAAATAAACAAAGACCACCCAAATGAGAACAAGCAAAGGTTGGTTATTCAGAGCTTGCTATAGCAAGGGAGACAGCCACCATCACTTGCGTTTTACTGGAGACTTTAGGCAGGCAGAGGAGTGGGAAAGCTTTATGGTGGAAAAAGGGAAGGCTTCAGATGTGTCCTGATTGGAGGTTGTTGGCTGGAGAAGCTGGTAGCGGGATAACTAGAAATGGAACATCCCATGTGATTGGTTAGAGCAGCATATTTGCCTTTCTCTGGCTGGTTCCTAGTCAGAAGCCTGGGCAACAATTAGGAAAGCTGACAGTTGTTGACCAAAGCCTGGACATCAGGGTGTACCTGAAGCCTTCCCTTTTTTCCACTGTAAAGCTTTCCCACTCCTCTGTCGACCTTTAAGTCTTTGCCAAACACAAGTGATGGTGGCTGCCTCCCTTGCTGTAGTGAGCTCCAAATGGCTTTTTCCTGTCTTCATTTGATTGGTCTTTGTTTATTTCCGCGGACCAAACTATTTTTATTCTCACCTCCATGCTCCTATATTATATTTTCTTTGTGCCAGCCATATTAAACTTCTCACTTTCCGCATATAAACACACCAGCCTCTGGCATGTAGGAGCTGCCTGCCTTTGCTCTGGTCTCCTCTATCTAGACATTCCTTTTACTGCTTCTCCAGCTGATGGAACAAATCCTACTCATTCTGCTCCACAGCCCAGCTCAAATATCACCTCATCTGTGAAGCATTTCCTAACCCTGCCAGGGAGAGTTAATTGAACCCCACTTCTGAGATCCTATTACATGTTACACATGCTGTTAGCATAACTTTTCAAACTGTATTATAGCCATAGTTTTTCAGGCAGTGTCTGTATCCCCTGAGAAAGTGGGAACCCTTTTACGGTAGGGCACGTTCATTTACCTCTTTCTATTGCTCTTAACACTTAACAAAATGCTCAGTGAATGTTTGTGAAATGAAGTTGACTTAAATTCTTACTCCAAACCTCTTTTTTGCTGTATTCTGTAAAACCAAAGGTAAAGGAGAGGATTGATTGTTGTCTAATCAATTTTACTGGCTAAACAGTTACCTTGAGCCTCAAAATATATGCTTTGTTTAATTTTTAACCTATCTCATTTGAAAGCATATTCAAGCTCAACAAATCTATCCTTGCCATCTTCACCTCTTTCAAGGTCATTTTTCTTTTAAAAAGAATACTTCTGGTTTGTGAGTATTTTCTCCCAATTTGTAGGTTTCCTTTTCATTTTCTTGATTGTTTCCTTTGCTGTGCAGAAACTTTTTAGTTTGATGCAATCCTGCTTGTTTATTTTTGCTTTTATTGCCCATGCTTTTGGTGTCAAATATGAAAAACTATTGCCAAGACCAATGTCAAGGAGCTCTTCCCCCGTATTTTCTTCCAGGAGTTTTACAGATTCACGTATTATGTTTACGTTTTTAGTCCGTTTTGAGTTGATTTCCATGTACACTGTGAGATAAGGGCCCAATTTCTTTCTTTTGCATGTGGCTATCCAGTTTTCCCAACACCATTTATTGAAGAGACTAACCGTTCCCCGTTGTGTATTATTGGTGACTTTGTCAAAAATTAGCTGAGGTGTATGCGTGTGTGGGTTTAATTCTGGGCTCTCTATTCTGTTCCATTGTTCTATGTGCCTGTTTTTTTGCCACTACCACCTGTTTTGATTACTATAGCTTTGTAATATAGTTTAAAGTCAGGAAATGTGATGTCACCAGCTTTGTTCTTCTTGCTCAAGATTGCTTTGGCTATTTGGAGTCTTTTGTAGTTCCATATAAATTTTAGAATTATTTTTTCTAATTCTGTGAAAAATACCATTGGAATTTTGATGGGGATTACATTGAATCTGTAGATTGTTTTGGGTAGAATGAACATCTGATAAGGGGTTAATTTCCAAAATGTATAAGAAACTCATGCAACTCAACAGCAAAAAACCAAATAACTCAATTAAAAAATGTGCAGATGTGGGTATCTACCCAAACAATTTGAAATCAACAATCCAAAATAACATATGCACCCCTATGTTTATTGCAGCGCTATTTACAATAGCCAACACATAGAAGCAATCCAAGTGCCCATCAACTGATGATTGGATAAAGAAGATGTGGTATATATACACACACACACACACACACACACACACAATGGAATACTACTCAGCCAGAAAAAAAGAGAAAATTGTCCCATTTGCAATAACATGGAAGGACCTAGAGGGAATTATGCTAAGTGAAATAATCCAGTCTGAGAAAGATAAACACCAGATGATTTCACTCATATGTGGAATACAGACAAATACATGGACAAAGAAAACAGTTCAGTGGTTCCCAGGATAAGGGAAGTGGGGGTGGGCACAGGGGGTGAAGGGGAGCACTTATGTAGTGACAGTCAAGAAATAATGTACAACTGAAATCTCACATTGATGTAAACTATTATGAATTCAAAAAAAAAAAAAAAAAGAAGAGGAACAAAGATGGTAAAAAAAGAAAAAAAGGGCAGATGACCTGAGCAGACATTTTTCTAGAGAAGACATGCAAATGGCCAACAGGTACATGAAAAGGTGCTCAACATTACTAATAAGTTCTGGAGACCTAACGTAAAGCATGGTGACTACAGTTAATAGTAATGTATTGTATACTTGACATTTGCTAAGAGAGTAGATCTTAAGTGTTCTCACCACATACAAAAAAAAAAAGGTAACTATGTGAAATAATGGGTATGTTAATTACTTTGATAGTGGTGATCATTTCACAATATATATATATCAAAACATCATGTTGTACACCTTCGATATATACAATTTTATTTGTCAAGAATACCTCAGTAAAGCTGGGGAAAAAGAGAAGTAAGCACAGAGTAAAATATAACTAAACCATTAAGTTTAATTAAGGCATAATTAATGAAAATACTACTGGTTAAAAAAAACAAAGTGAATAATATTTTTATAGATGGGACATCCCAATATAATAAGCATATAAATTTCCTCCCCACACACACAAAAGAATACTTCTGAAAATCAGCTACCTTCTTTTTCATGACTGAGGTATTATAGAAGAAATTGTTAGAGATGCCAAAGGGAGAGGTAAACATTTTGAGAATCACTCAGTATTAATACCAGGAATGGAGGCAGAAACAACACCCCGGTTATTTGGCTCACCATCACACCAATATTGTTTAAATGTATGTTAAACATTTGTTTGGAGGAGATATATTACTTAGAGAGCCCAAACTCACTCATCCAAACAGATAGCTCATAGTTACCAAATCTTTGTACCTTAGAGACTAGTTATGGTCATTTAAGTAGGACCCTTGGGGGATCTTATCACCCTGCCACCTCAAGCGGTTCAATGAAGATCCCTTCTAACCACACGAGGATATCCATTTTCCATTATATCACCAGGTCCTTAGACATTTGCTTTAGACAGCCACTGCTCACCCTTCTCCCTTTTTTAAAAACATATTTAAACAAAATGTTGTGATTAATAGATTTATTAAAATAAGCTGGGATGAGTTTGACAGACTTGCGCTCTGCACTTCTAGCTTCTGTCGTGGTCTCATTTGGCAGCCTGCGAGGCCCATGTGCCATGAGCAGGGCTCTCCTTTCAATGGGAAAGACAATCTGTCTTCCTCTTCCTAGTGCTTGCCAGACATTACCTAACCAATACCTCCCTCTTCAAGGACCGTGGGCTGAGGCAGAGTGCTTGCTATTAAATTAAGTGTGCTCCAACACTGGTGGCCAGGGACAGTTAACTCTGTCCAGTGGCGGTGGGAGAAGGGTTGAATGCTGCTGCTGTTGACCACTTGATACATCTGCCAGTTGTGTCATAGCCCATGGTCCCATGCTAGAGCTGCACAGAGCCTCCAGGCCACCTAATTATGGGTGAGTTGTAAGTGGAGGACATAGGCTGAGCAGTCCCGCCACACTGTGTACAGAGGATGGTCTGGCCACTCTTGCTTTAGTGGTTTTACTATGTATTGTGTAATATATATATGTATTATGCATATACAGACATATGTGTATATGTGATTTAAGAAAAATTTAAAATACTAAGGTATATGAGGAAGCTATTCTGGTTTAAACTTGATTTGGCCTGAATTTTATTTTAACCGGAGCAGCCTGACTTTCGGCCTGACATACATACATTGTACAGCTGCTTTAACTCACTACCCTGAAGTAAAGAATGTACTCTTTGAAGATAAGGATAAATGCCTTCCTCCCTCTGACACCAAAACCAGGACTCCTTTGAAAGATGTTTTCCTTCCTATGACAGCAGGGTCATGTTGACCTGCTGTGTATGTGCCGATCTAAGTTGGCAATCTAAACATAATTATTAGGAACAGTAAACTAAATAGATGTGAGAAAGATAAATGTTTTGGGGTGAACTTTTAGCAATAATTGTGTGTTATAGTATATGTACTTCAAAACCTTTTGATTACTTGAAACCTTAGAGTTTTGCTAAATTAAGTTAAATGATAAAAATTTAGTGAGTATCTAGGTCATTTCCACATAGGATAAGATATTAGAGTTAATTACTAAACATAGATTTATCTACCTTTGTCTCCTTATTTCAGAGAAACTGGAAAAATACTTGAGTTTATTAATAAACACATTTTGTGCTATGCTGAAAAATTTTACTTGAAAAAACACATGTTTCTAGACAGTATTTGTGGATCTGCCAAGCCACAGGATACTAATGTAAAAGAATTTTTAAAAAACCCTGTATACAAGAAAAGTCAGATTATGTTTTCAGTAAAGAAAGTATAAGGAATGGAGATATTTTTTTTGTTAAGAAAGGTGAATTTGTCCTAAAGTACCAGGAAGGAGGGAAGACATGGGACTAATTCTGAATGTAAAAAGGAAAGTTATAGAGCATTTATGGAAGAAGTACCCTGAGGAAAGAGTTTTGTGCATAGGTAAGTTAGCTAAGATGGAAATAAATGAATTTTAATATCAAAAGTAAGCTGGTGCAAAAATGAGAATTTGGTTTTCTTTCTCTTAAAAGGATAATTTTCTTGGACTTTTAGTCTACTCTTAAAGAGCATAAAGAGATTACGAAAGGGGGCCGGCCCAGTGGCGCAGCGGTTAAGTTCGCACGTTCCGCTTCTCGGCGGCCCGGGGTTCGCTGGTTCGGATCCCAGGTGCGGACATGGCACTGCTTGGCAGCCATGCTGTGGTAGGCGTCCCACGTATAAACTAGAGGAAGATGGGCACAGATGTTAGCTCAGAGCCAGGCTTCCTCAGCAAAAAGAGGAGGACTGGCAGTAGTTAGCTGACGGCTAATCTTCCTCCAAAAAAAAAAAAAAAAAAGAGATTACGAAAGGTTTTGACTTTACCTATGAGTAGCCTACCAAAAAAGTAGTGATTTTATTATTTTATTTTTTTAAATTGAGGTAATAATAGTTTACAACATTGTGAAATTTCTATTGTACATTAGTTTTTGTCCATCACCATATAAAGGTGGTCCCCTTCACCTTTTGTGCCCACCCCCCAACCCCCTTCCCCTTGGTAATCACCAAACTGTTCTCTTTGTTCGAGTGTTTATCTTCCACAAACGAGTGAAATCATATGGTGTTTGTCTTTCTCTGTCTGGCTTATTTTGCTTAACATAATACCCTCAAGGTCCATCCATGTTGTTGCGAATGGGATGGTTTTGTCTTTTTTTATGGCTGAGTAGTATTCCATTGTATATATACACCACATCTTCTTTATCCAGTCATCAGTTGATGCACAATTGAGTTGCTTCCACATCTTGGCTATTGTGAATAATGCTGCAGTGAACATAGGAGTGCATAAGTCTCTTTGTATTGTTGATTTCAAGTTCTTTGAATAAATACCCAGTAGTGGGAAAGCTGTTTCATATGGTATTTCTATTTTTAACTTTCTGAGAAATCTCCATAATGTTTTCCATAGTGGCTGCATCAGTTTGCATTCCTACCAGCAGTGTGTGAGTGTTCCTTTTTCTCCACAACCTCTCCAACGTTTGTTATTTTTTGTCTTGGTGATTATAGCCATTCTAATGGATGTAAGGTGATATCTGAGTATAGTTTTGATTTGCATTTCCCTGATAATTAGTGATGTTGAGCATCTTTTCATATGCCTACTGGCCATCTATATATTTTCTTTGGAAAAATGTCTGTTCATATCATCTGCCCACTTTTTGATTGGGTTTTATTTTTTTGGTAGTTCAGCTGTGTGAGTTCTTTATATATTATGAAGATTAACCCCTTCTCAGATATATGATTTGCAAATATTCTCTTCCAGTTGGTGGGTTGTCTTTCTGTTTTGATCCTGGTTGATTTTATATTTTGTCAAAATTAATTTCCTGTATTGTTTTTACCAATTCTTTAATCACAAGAGCTAAGGTTTTTCTTACAACTATTTTTTTTTGTGTTTGCCTGAAAATCTTTAATTGTCACCATGGTTAAACAGATAGCTAAGCATTGTTTCACAGTGACCTATGATCCTATTCGATATTTTAGATAATCCTTTTGATATTTTTTACAAACTTTCCAAAATTCAAATCAAAATAAAGTCTTTCTTTTGTCCTAAAAGTACCTTTGAGAATTTCCAGTGGATCCCTGGGACTTCTCAAAGATTTGTTCTCTCTTGCTATAAAGAGGGAGATACTAAACTAATTATGTTTATTTGGTATGTTAATTGCATGAGGGGCATTGTCAAATAAATGATGATAAATCTTCTTAGGTTACATTGCATGAGTAAAACTTGTTAATATAAGTTTTCTAAAAATTATATAATATTCCTAAAAATCTGATATGTTCTGGTGTAATTCTAGTCATTATCTTAAAAAGTGTGTCATAGAAATAACCAAATTCCCTTGTCAATTACACTATAATGTTAAGTCTTTGTTATCTATAGATAGTTGTTGTTTTACTCTGATGCTTTTGCAAATATGTTTCATCTTCAGAAAGATTCATGGAAAGGACTCTAACACTTACTCTAGAATACAGGTTTTTGATGAACTTTCAGATCATAAAACTGAACTGAGGGGGCTGATCCTGTGGCCAAGTGGTTAAGTTTGCCTGCTCTGTTTCAGGGGCCCAGGGTTTGGACAGTTCGGATCCTGGCTGTGGACCTAGCACTGCTCAACAAGCCATGCTGAGGCAGCATCCCACATAGCACAATGAGAAGGACCTACAACTAGAATATACAACTATGTACTGGAGGGCTTTGGGGAGAAGAAAAAATAATAATAATAAAGGAAAAACTGAACTGGGTAAGAAATTACAGAACTCTACCAGAGAAACTGATGGCTTCATAAAACTGCTAACAAAAGATCAAGGTCAAATATGAATTACATAGTTCTACATGAACCAAGGAGGATACTTTGACATTTTGTTTTCCAGATTTAAAGAAATCTTTTCTTTTAAACTA
Source organism: Equus quagga (assembly GCF_021613505.1). NCBI lineage: Eukaryota > Metazoa > Chordata > Mammalia > Perissodactyla > Equidae > Equus > Equus quagga. The sequence continues at coordinate 29,464,077 of NC_060267.1, read as the reverse complement.
TCAACAATTTGGTAAGATATACCTTTATGAACAAAGATGAAACATTTGCTTCTTCTCCCTACCTGACCCCTCAGGAATTCAGAAACTCTCAGTGAATATTCTTGTTTTCACTTATATAAATAATCAGGCCCAGTTTTTAATATAAGCAAATTAGTTTTACTGTGATTACCTTTGGTAAAAAATGACGGTAATTATGTTACACCTTCATAGATGTTGGATTATAGTCTTGTTAATTGTCTTTGAGGTTTTGTTATATACCTATAGACTGGATTGCCTTGGCCCCCTTTGGAAAACATGAACTGACTCCACATGGGATGGTCACTGGCACATCAGTGTCTATTGGTACCCAACCTTCTGCTGATCCCTTATTGTTTTATGCTAGTATGACCTTCTTCTGTAAGTCTCTAATGTCTTGTACTCAAGTCCATTATCAACAGGATAAAGAAGCTTTCCTAGATTCCAGTTTAAAGGATTCTGTTGGTCACAGTCTAGAGACTGGTGACTTCATATATTGGAAAAGTTATCAATTAAAGAACTCTCTCTAGTCTCTCTGGGAGAGATCATATCAGGTATTTTTAACCAACCCATGCGCAGCTAAATTTTGAGGCCTTGATTCATGGATACATGTTTCTCATCTAAAAAATACTTCAGATCCTACTCCTAAATCGATTGCTGAACCTGTCACCAGGATTTGATTGAAACTAACCGAAACCATCCTCGGCTTGGCTCAAATAAAACTCTACCATTGAATAGTTATTGATTATTTGCATCAACATATGTATTGTGTAAATGTACAAGCATTTATTTATTAGGCTGTATGTTAAATTTCCCCCATAATCTTCAGCAAGAAGAAGCTTTCAAAAAGCTCTTATAAAATGAAAAAATTAAGGCCGAATTTTGGTTTCTTAAGAAAGTTAATCATGAACGTATAAATTACACAAATTATTTATCAACATTTACCATGGCCAGTGGCTGCTATAGTAATGTCACTGACTATATGAAAAGTAGAAGACTCAAATTTGCTGATGGAAAATCAGCAGCTACTTCTGATATTAGTAGTTCCTGTAAGAAGACTGTGCCCAAAGATGACTGTGTAACACGTGCAGATGTGCAGGTGTCCGTCTATGAAGCGTGACCTCTCATCTAGATCAAATGATGGCTCTTCTAAGTTAATTTTGTTCACTTTCAAGTCTGAATTTTCTTATGCATGTGTGAAAAGTAAAATGACATCTGTTAATGTATTGTCTCTCTTAGCAGAAAGAGAACTTTGCAGCCAGTTCAATAATGCTCATTTTATATTGGTGTCATTGAAGATTTAAGTTAATTCCAATAATAATTTGGCTTTATTTTCATCCAATTTATGGAACTAAGTTAAGTTTTTAGAAGCTCAGTCTGTCAAAGGTGAAACATCTAACTTCATTGTGAATACTATTGTAGTTTCAGTTCAAGAATTCAGCTCTGAGGGGCTGGCCCAGTGACAAAGTGGTTAAGTTTGTGTGCTCCACGTTGGTGACCCAGGATTCACAGTTTCCAACCCTGGGCACAGACCTACACCCTGCTCATCAAGCCATGCTGTGGTGGCATCCCACATACAAAATAGAGGAAGATTGGCACAGATGTTAGCTCAGTGACAATCTTTCTCAAGAAAAAAAAGAGGAAGACTGGCAACAGATGTTAGCTCAGGGCCAATCTTCCTCACACACACAAAAAAATCAGCATTGAAGTAAAATGATTTGGTTTTCACTTGAAGAGGAATAAAATTTGCCACCCCAAAATGAGTCTCTTTAACATGAGGCTATTTTAGCCTGATTATTTTTAGGAAACAAAAGACTCAGAAAGTTTTTCTTGTTACCTACTCTCTAACTGTCTAGAAGAATTCAGATTAAAAAACCTGTTCCAGCAAAAAAATAATAATAATAAAGTCTATTTTAAAAAGTAAAAAAACCCAAAAACCTGTTCCAGGAAGGGAGCTAGCACCATAGCATAATATGGACTAGGTGGTAGACAGGGAGCATCTAGCAAAATCTGTTTCTTATCTTAGACTCCTGTCTGTGCCTCTGTGGTTTCTGTGAGGCCCGTGTACATTTCTTTGCTCTCTTTCATGTAGCTGTGAGTTGCCTTTTTTCCCCTGGAAGTTTGAGACTCTCCCCGCCCCCACCATCCTCTTGTGTCATTAGCTGAGGATGTTTGTTAAGGTGAGGGCCTCAGCCATTTTGGTGAGTTTTCCTGGGTCTCTTATCTTATGAAACTTCTGTTTGATTTTCTCCTGTTAATCTGTCTCACATCAATTTAATTTTTTAGAACAGGCAGAAGAACCCAGAAGGATACCTAGGGAAGGGTAAGGGAAACTAGAGAAAATTTTTCCTCCCTGCACACTGATAGTAGAAATGTAAATGTTAAGAGAGTACAGCTTAATGGTAAAACAATGTTCTTATTAAATTAAGAAACCCGTGGATCAGACATGTTCTTGGAATTGGTTGAGATGCACACATAATTCATAGTTGTTTTAAAAGCTGCAATAATCTACCAAGGGCAATGGAAGCTATGACTGTAAAAATTACAAAATTTTTTATATAACAGATTAATTAAAGTACAAAATTTTGGTGAAGCTAATTTGAATTCAAATAAGAACTATTATTAATTTAAATTTTAAAATATCTGAGCCTCACAAGAGCAAGTATCCTATAATGGCATTGAACCTTTTGGTTATGGTTAGTCCTGTTTGAGTGCATTGTGTTAAACTGAGATAGAAACAGGGGCCGGCCTGGTGGTATAGTGGTTAAGTTTGTTCACTCTGCTTTGGCAGCCCGGAGTTTGCAGGTCTGGACCTCAGGTGTGGACCTAGCACCGCTCATCAAGCCAGGCTGTGGCTGCATCCCATGTACAAAGTAGAGGAAGACTGGCACAGATGTTAGCTCAGGGTCAATCTTCCTCACAAGAAAGAAAAAAAGAGTGAGACAGAAACTGTTAATCAGAAAATTTAAGAAATGGAGCGCCAAAGGAAATTCAGATTCCAAAGCTTTTAGCAAATTTTAATTATTGAATACAAAATTTACAAATAGGAAGATATTGAAATTTATCCCTACAAAAGCAAGGAAAAGCTGAGAGATTTTAACAGCAAGGGCAATTAGATTTAATTTTGAAATTCTATGATTTTGACTTAAAATACTTTGACTTCTAAGGTAGGCTTTTAATATAGCTCCTTTCAGTTGGATAAATGTATATTCTGCACCAAATAGAATGGAATTGAGAAGGCCTATGGTTTTGCAACATCCAAATTTGTGGAAACAATCAAAACAATTATAAACAGAGATCACTTATTTGATATGTTTAGCTCCGTAAAAATATTGGCCAGAGAAGGGTAGTCTAAATAGGGTCAAACAGACAGGACCTGTGAAAAATTTTGGGCTCAAAAACTTATACATTTCAATATGAGAAAAAAATGGAATCCAGAATACCCTCCATTTAGCATAATTTGCTCTGAAATTATTTAGCATAATTGCTCCACATACCTCAGCACCAGCTCTAGAAAGAAGGATAAAAAATATCAGCAATTTCAAATTCATTAACCCTGAAATATAACTTGGAAGATTTCAGGCAATTTTATTAAAAAGCTTAAAAAATAATTTTATTCCAAAAAGATGCCAGTGATATGATATTGACTTGGATAAGCTTAAGAAAGTGATTAAGGGCAAAGGACCTGAATAAATATTTTTCCAAAGAAGACAAACAAATGACTAACAGGTACAGGAAAAGATGCTCAACATCACCAATCCTCAGGAAGAGTGAATCAACACCACGATGAGAGATCACCTCACCCATGTTAGAGTGGCTGTTATCAAAAAGACAACAGATGACGTGTATTGACGAAGATGTGGAGAAAAGGGAACACTTGTACACTGTTGGTGAAATGTAAATTGATGCAGCCATTATGGAAAACAGTATGGAGGTTCCTCAAAAAATTAAAAATAATACTACCATATGATCCGACAATCCCACCTCTGGGTATATATCTAAAGGAAATGAAATCAAGATCTGAAAGAAAATCTGTACTCCCATGTTCATTGCAGCATTATTCACAGTAGCCAAGATATGGAAACAACCTAAGTGCCCATTGATGGATGAATGGATAAAGATGTAGTATGTATACATATCTACAATGGAATATTATTCAGGCATGAGAAAGAAAGAAATCCTGCCATTTGCAACAACATAGATGAATCTAGAGGACACTATGCTAAGGGAAATCAGCCAGACAAAGACAAATACTACGCGATCTCACTTATATGTGGAATCTTTAAAAATAAAAAAAGTTGAACTGACAGAAACAGAGTAGAATGGGTAGGGTGGGGGTGGGGTGGGCGGGAAGGGGAGAGGCAGGAGGTGAGGGAGATGGGGAGAGGCTGGTCAGAGAGTATAAGCCTTCAGTTATGAGATGAACAAGCTCTGGAAATCTAATGTGCAGCCTGGTGACTAGAGTAAATAATCCTTTGTTTTGTGTTTGAAATTTGCCGAGAGTAGACCCTAAGCGTTCTCACCACCACCACCACAACCACAACAAAAGACAACTAAGTGAGGTGATGGATATGTTAATGTGATAATAGTAATCATTTCACGAAGCATATGATTGTCAAAGCATCACATTTTACACTTTATTTAATTAATTAATTAACTTATTTTTAAAGATTGGCACCTGAGCTAACACCTGTTGCCAATCTTCTTTTTTTTTTCCTTCTTCTCCTCAAAGCCCCCCAGTACGTAGTTGTGTATTCTAGTTGTAGGTCCTTCTGGCTCTGCTATGTGGGATGCCACCTCAGCATGGCCTGATGAGTGGTGCTAGGTCCACACCCAGAATCCAAACTGGCAAAAACCTGGGCTGCAGAAGCAGAGAGCACAAACTTAACCACTCGGCCATGGGGCTGGCCCTTACACTTAAAACATGTCAATTATACTTCAATAAAGCTGAAGAAAAAGAGAAGCTGATTAAGTTATGTGAATATGTACCTAAAATAATCATTTTGCTTATATTATTTTTTAATATTTGTATAAGCAACATAAAGATTTTAAATTTTGCTTTAATATATGCAGATTAATGTTTTTTTATTTTCTTAGAAAGAATATTATTTCAAAAATGGTTTGGAGTTAAATTATTTTATAGATCCATCAAAATAATGAAATCAAATTCTTGGTCAATAAAATATTTCAAAAAATTATATAATTATGATTTTTGGCACCTCCTTTTAATCTTAAAATTGTAGTGTTTGCAAGATAATGTAAATCTGTGGGAACCTCCCCTGCTCACAGATTCGTGCTCTGGGGCTCTGCCTAACTGGCCCTCTACTCTACCTGGCTCAGGATAAAACACTGCAAAGAACATGGACAAATACATTACATCACAAGTTATTAAAAGAAGGCATCTTCCAAGGGAGGAGCAGGGAGGGTGAGAAAGGAGGGAGGACGAGCGGGAGCCGGCACTATTGCAGTATCAATTTCATAAAGGAATCCCAAGCTACCCCCTCCCCAGGTCAGTCCTAGGCCACCCACAACATGCTGCGCTAAATCAGAGTGTACCCTGCCTTCTAGTAAATCTGTGAATATTGCGTCTTTCCTCAATTTAGTAAAAATCACTTTTAACTTTTGAAATTTTACTGTATCTTGTGACTTCTACCGAGTAGTTGTCATTCAAACACGTTAGCACAAACAGTAGGGTAGCCCAGGGGTCCACCAAGGGGTCTTCCCTGGCGTTCTAACCAAGAAGGCCATAATCTAGAAGGGACCACTGCAAAGCTTGAGTTCTCTTTACTTCTGAAAGCCCAGAGGCTTTACAAACGATCAAATGAGTATTAGGAATGGGTTTTTATGAATGCATTTAGTGATATTCAGGAAATGAGGATTTGCTGAAATATTTTAGAAATGCTTCCACGCTTGCATGAACAGGTTATAAGAACTCAGGGTTCTGGAAGCATGTAGCCCTAAGGATGGCATCCACATCTTGAGCCCTAAACATTTTGCATCCAGCCATTCATTCAGAGGATTTGGGCTCCCTGAGCCTGACTCATCCTGAATAACTGAATGAACTTGTTAGGCTGGGTGTGCTCCAAGCACCTAAAGGGACAGATAGCGGGTCTTTGTCGAACTTAGAGAGCAGGGCTTCTGAACTGTTTTGTATCTGTTTGCAAATAAATGTCTGGATGCTACAGACTTGCTTTCACTGCAACCTGGTAGGGAAGGTGCAGGAGAGAGGCCAACCCTCCCCGGCTTCTAACTATGCGAGACGACTAATTCTGCCAAAAAGAACCTCATCGTTGGGCACCACCTGCCCCATAATCTGTTCCCATTTCATTTTTTCCAGGTTGCGGGGATCTAGACCAGTGGTTCCCACTGTGCAGTCACTAGGCTAGCGGCATCAGCTTCATCTAGGAACTTGTGAGAAGTGCAAATTCTCAAGACACACCTCAAATCTGCCACATCACAAGCTCTGGGGCTGTTTTAACAGTTTTCCAGGTGCTCCTTATGCATGAGTGTGTGAGAAGCACTGGGTCAGAGCACATTTTGCCATCTCTCTCTCTTTTCTCGGTTAGCCTCCCTTCTACTTCATTTACTCCATCAATTGTGCCTTATCTGAGACTCTTCACCTTGCTCACGTCTCTTAGCATTGTTTTGTTAAAGATTCTCCAGAAATCAAGACCTGTATGTAATTTTAATCAGAATTCCTCACTAATCATCTCCTCCAGAAAGACTTTGTATTAAGTTGATTTTATAAACAACATGGTTTCATAAACTCATGTTCCTCTGTGGGGCAGCAGTGTGAGTGCAATGATTATCAGGCTCTGTTCTTTGGAACCCTGGGCATTTCTCTGAGTCCACTAAGGGGACACCTGAAGGTTGTGGAAGGAGGAATAAGGCTTCCTATCCTTGCCTTTGTCAAAGCCTGTGCTTTTTGAGCACTTACTCTGAGCCAGGCACAGTTCTGATCACTTCACATTCTAAGGTGTTCATTTAGGGGGTGTTCTGCCCACCTTTCCCATGAGAGAAGCTGTGTTCTCATCTGTTTTACTTACTGGGCTGCAGCATAAGCTTTCCTTTTAGGAAAGAGGATCAAAGCTAAAGAGAAAACAAGTTGCAGTCTTTACTCACTAAGTTCCAAATACCCAGGCCTTCTCTCCAGTCCTAGAAGGCACAGGTTCTTTCGTATCCCAAGCTTTCCCAAGTTCTTCCCTCTTTCTGAGGCTTCTTCCCCAAACAACCATAGCAGGCTCTTTCTCATCCTTTGGTTTTCTACTTAAAAGTTACCTTTTCTTTTCTTCTTTTTTTTTTGCTGAGGAAGACTTGCCCTGAGCTAATATCTTTGCCATCTTCCTCTATTTTATATGTGGGACACCTGACACAGCATGGCTTGATAAGCATTGCGTAGGTCCATGCCCTGGATCTGAACCTGTAAATCCTGGGCCACTGAAATGGAGTGCACAAACTTAACCACTACGCCACCGGGCTGGCCCCCAAAATTAACTTTTCTAAGAGAATTTTCTTAACCACCCAACCTGTATCAGGCAGTCCTCCTTTGTTCTCTCTCAAAGTACCCTGTTATTTTTTCTTTGTGGCATTGAATGCAATTTGTTATATATTTTCCTTGTTCAATTTTTGTGGTCTGTCCCTCCACCATACTATAAGATTGGCAATGGCTAGGACCTTATCTGTGTTTTTCCTTTTGTCTGTCCAGCTCCTAATGGTGTCTGGCACAAAGTTGGTGCTTAATAAATGTCTGGTGAATCAATGACTGAAGTATAATAAGGCAATTTGAGTTCTGATAAGAAATTTTTACATATTAAAGTATATAGGGAAGCCATTCTGGTTTATACCTGATTCTGCCTGAACTTTCTGTGAACTAAAGAAGCCTGACCTGTCAAACACACATTGTACCCCTGCTCTAACCATTAGAGTAAAGGATGTCTTCAATCACTACCCTACAGTAAAGAATGTGCTCTTTGAAGATAAAAATTAGCGCCTCCCTTCTTGTGATGCCAGATGAATCTCCCATCCCATGGCACCAGGGTCATGTTGACCCGCTGTGTACATGCTAATCTGTAAACAAAATATCTCCTTGAAACTTTGAGGAAAAAAAATTGATGTATGTTCTTTGTTCTGAAATGGTATAAACTGTGCCTAAAACCATGCTTCTGCAGAGAGCTTTCTTCCTTGGTGAAGACTGCACTTCTGGGCTAGTCCTCAGCTTGGCTCAAATAAAAAACTCTCTTCCATTATAGGTTGATTATTGATAATTGGCATCAACAGTTCTCATTCAGCCTCTTTCATTAACTAAAAGAGTTTCATCCTTAAACGAAGGTTGGATGAGGTGCTCTGGGAGAGGATTTCTGCTTCAGCATCAGATGGTCAAAATCAACTTCTTGTTGTTGTTGTTGTTTTTAGTTAGGAAGATTGGCCCTGAGCTAACATCTGTTGCCCCATCCTCCTTTTTTTTTTTTCCCAAAAGCCCCCAAGTACATAGCTGTATATCCTAGTTGTCGGTCCTTCTAGTTCTTCTATGTGGGATGCTGCCTCATCATGGCTTGATGAGCGGTGCGTAGGTCTGCACCCAGGATTTGAACTGGCAAACCCCAGGCTGTTGAAGTGGAGTACATGAACTTAACTACTTGGCCAAGGGGCTGGCCCCCAAAATTAACTTTTAATTTAAAACCTGTCTGCTTCTGCTTCTGGTGAGCAGGTGCTTAGTATCATACCTTAGTTGCTCATTGTATAAGAGAAAGTGCTTATGTTAATTTCTTGAGTGAACAAGAATAGAGGTGTTAAAATCAAATACAAAATGGAGACCAGACTTGAAAATTTCCTGAACAGACAGCACCAGTTAAGCCATGTAAGAGAAACCAATATAACTTATTCTGCAACATAAGCCAAACTTAACTGGTTTCTTGTAAATGCCTCTGAAAATCATAAACAAAACCTAAATTGTTTTCCAAAAGTGGCAGAAGAAGACCAATTTTAACCAATCCCCTGTCATTTGGAAAACCCCCAGTGCTATAACCAATCATTATAAACATTAAATAGCTTCCATGTTTTCACTATATAAGCCATCCTATAACGTGCTTCTGGGTTTCATGCCACTGCTGGTTTGAAGACTCTCAATTTGCAAACTGTGCTTCTATGCACAAGAAACTCTTACTAGATACGATTTTATTGATCTGGTTTTATTTTTTATAGTTTCTGGATTTTGACAGGGGCTACATGCCAATTTTACACTAGATTGGCCATAAGTATTAGAATCTGGACTCTCTCGAGTCATGCTGCACAAAACATTCATTGAAAGAGAAATGTAAAAAAGCTTTGATTTGGGTCAAGGAAAAACGGTTTTGGAAATGATGTGTATAGCTCACTTAAAATTAGTTAAGATTTATTTATTATCTTATTAAATTATATTTTTATTAACCTGATTGAAAAATGAGCAGAGGATCTGAATAGATGTTTTTCCAAAGACATATAAATGGCCAACAGGTACATGAAAAGATGCTCAGCATCACTAATCATCAGGGAAATGCAAATCAAAACCACAATGAGGGGCCAGCCCCATGGCCGAGTGGTTATGCTCATGCACTCTGCTTCGGTGGCCTGGGGTTTTACCAGTTCGGATCCTGGGCGCAGACCTAGCACCGCTCATCAAGCCACACTGAGGTGGTATCACATATAGCACAACCAGAAGGACCTACAACTACAATACAACTATGTACTGGGGGGATTTGGGGAGAAGAAGAAAAGAAAAAAGATTGACAACAGATATTAGCTAAGGTGTCATCTTTTAAAAAAAGCCGCAATGAAATATCATCTCACACATGTTAGAATAGCTATCATTAAGAAGACAAGAGATGACAAGTGTGGGCAAGGAGATGGAGAAAAAGGAACCCTTGTGCACTGTTGATGGGAATGTAAATTGGTGCAGCCACTATGGAGAATAATATAGAGGTTCCCCCCAAAATTAAAAACAGAGCCAGTGCTGATAGTCTAGTGGTTAGAATTCAGCACACTCCACTTCAGCATCCCGGATTCAGTTCCCAGCCACAGAATACCACCACTTGTCTGTCAGTAACCACGCTGGGGCAGCGGCTCACATAGAAGAACTGGAACTTACAACTATACACAACTAGGTACTGGGGCTCTGGGGGAAAAAAGGGAAGAAAAAGGAGGAAGATTGGCAACAGATGTTAGCTTAGGGCAAAATCTTCCCCTGCAAAAAAAATAAATAAAAAAAATAGAACTACCATGTGATCCAGCAAATCCCACTTTTGGGTCTATATCTGAAGGAAATGAAACAGGATCTTGAAGAGACATTGGCAATCCACGTTCATTGCAGCATTGTTTACAATAGCCGAGACATGAGAACAACCTAAGTGTCCATCAACGGTTGAATGGTAAAGAAGATGTGGTATATATATATAGACAATAGAATATTATTCAGCCATGAGAAAGAAGGAAATGCTACCATTTGCAACAATGTGGGTGAAACTTGAGGGCATTATGCTAAGTGAAATTAGCCAGATAGAGAAAGACAAAAACTGCATCATGTCACTTATATGTGGTATCTTAAAAAAAAGGCAAATTCACAGAAACAGAGAGTATAAAAGTGGTTGCCAGGGCTGGGGAGTGGGGGAAATAGGGAAAGGTTGGTAAAATGTACAAAACTTTCAGTTATAAGATTAATAAGGTCTGAGGATCTAATGTAAAATATGATGACTACAGTTGATAACACTGTACTATATAATTAAAATTTGCTGAGAGTATAACTTAAACGTTCTCACCAAAAAAAAAGATAAATATGTGAGGTGATGATGTATTAATTGGAAATCCTTTCACAATTAAAAATAATAATAAAATGAATTAAGATTGTATCTACTGAACAAGAAAGAATGTGTATTATCACAAAAAATTGTAAAAACTTTTCTAGACTTTCACTCTGTAGAATTTTGTCTTGGAATTCAGGACGAGAAAATTCTTTCTTCTTTTTTTTATTTTTTCATTTCCGCCTTCTTGATGTGTAATTTACAGAAAATTTTTGTTTCAAATCATGTGTAGCTTTGTTCTGTTTTCTCTTTGGGTGTTTTAACGTACTCTAGATAATATTTCCGTCAGCTGTCAGTAAGCTACAGATGTGGACACATCCTGCTTGGAACCCTCCTGGGAGTCACCCTTGTTACTGAACCAGGTTCGTTTTTGCCTGCTGCCCAGACAGCCAAACATCAAGACGACGAGACTGCAGCAGAGAGAGAGTTTGCTCACAAGGCAGCCACGTGAGGAAGCAAGAACATGAGCCTCAAATTTGCTTCCCCGAAAATAGGGACTCAGGGATATTTATGGGATACGGGCCAAGGTAGTCTGAAATGTGGAGAGAGGTGATTGGAGGTGAGGTCATTGATGATCTGTGCAAGCGTGGTCAGACTTCATGCCTCTTCATAGGACCCATGTTCACAAAATGGTGGTGTTAGCATGATCCGAGGGTGGAGTTTTTAGCCTCTTGACGTCAAAAGGTCGCCTATTGGACATCTGCATGGGCCCAGTTGATGGTCTCAACCCGCCTGAAGTGGACAAGGAGTGGTAATTCCTGAAAAACAGCTCGCACACCCGTTACCATGGTGACCCAGGCTCCAGGGAGATGTTATCTATAGGAGCCTAGTGGGAGTCAGATAGCATATTGCCTAAGCAGCACAGTTAACCATGGGTGGGTTAAACAGCTAAAAGCTATAATCAGTAATTGCATAAAGGAAAAAACTTTAGTTCTTAGCTACTTAATCATCAATGGCTAACTCCTTTCCAGTTTCACCCTCTTCTAGGCCCACTTAGGCAACTGCTATATGATTAGTGAGTCAAACTGAACTCAGGTCTTCCCTCCACACCCTTTGACTCCAGATAAATTGAGGAAGAATGAAGAGGAATGCCAACTACACTCACCACCACCTACTGTGTTCCGGACCATCCACTGTGCAGACTCTTGAGTAAAATTTAATAAAAATATATCCATGCCTAAATACTATTCACACACTTCTCCATCAGGGGGCGTGGAGTTAGCAGGGAGAACCCTGGTCAGAAAATATGAAGAACAAGTTTCCTGCTCTAAATTTATCACTAAATTGCTATGTGACCTCAAGCAAATCACTTTATGGTAATGGCATTAACTTTTTCTTATTCGTGAAAATAGTGGAGCTTGATTTAAGACGTTTTCTACAGACCCTTGAGATGATTTTTGTTTGTCCACATTTATCTATCTACAGAAACAAGATGGACATGATTTTTCCTTATTCCTTCCTGCCAACTTACTGGCCCACTTATTCCTTACTGGCCTACCAGAAGCGAGTGAAAGAGGCTGCTTGCCAGGAGGTGAGAGGAACCAGAGGACAGTGGTAATGCAATGCGTTTTGGGTTTCAAATACCAAAATTGGGACAGTGGAAAATTCCTCAAGTGATTTGGATGACCAGTAATATCGACTGGTAGGTGAATTGAGGGGGGTGGGACTGGATCTCAAATCTTGGCCTGCTGATGTCTAAGACATTTAGTATTAACTGACTCCTTTTCCATTCCTTTCTAGTAACTACTGGGGATTTCTTAGAACAGTTCTCAAAGGAATACACCTTACATTATGACCCAGGACACAAACATACACAAATGTCTACAAACGTACATAAGTATGTTATTATTGCATTTTATTATGCAATAGAATTTTCTATTCTGTCATGTTTTGGTTTGTGTTTGTTTTTTAATGCTTGGCTTCCAACAGCCGTTCAAAGCATTGTCTTGGGCTAGAGGGAGTAGGGTCAGCAGCTGTCTCCTTTAGTCTGGGGGTGTGGATTTTAGAACAGATGTTTGTTATTCGCTCCCAAGCTTCCTAGGCAATTTGCCAGTGTGGTTGTCCTGCTGTTGGTCTTTGAGTGTTTGGCCCATCTGTCCTGCATCTTGAGGAGAGTGGGGGTAGAAGTGGGAACAAGGAGAGAAAGCTCATTAAACATGGCCTCGTTCTAGGATTCAGAATGTGGTGGGTCTGCACTGAATTTCCCTGTCAGAGAGAGGATTCTTTAAAAGAAATTAGAATCTATGATTCCAAAATTCCTTAAAAAAAAAATTAAGCAATTCAGAAATGTAGTCATCTCCTGCTATATTTTTTTAATTTTATTTTTTACTGCTTTATATCAGTAATCTGTTACTGAAAATCAGTTGTTCTGCATGAACAACTCTTAGATTATTTATCTTAGAAAACTCATAATTGTAAATTATTTCTCTACCCCATTGAGATGTAAATCTTTTAAAAAGCCTCTTGTCAGTTTTACAACCCAGGAAAGTCTTTCTCAAGAACCTGGGAGCCATCTCTTTGAAATGTAATCAGCAGAGAGAGCGCCCTATCTCTCAGTGTCTGTGGGAGGCAGGAGCCGAATTCCAAATTGCCTTGCTCCGAATTCTAAGAGGACTTGCTCCAAGTTGCAAAACTCTCTCTTGTCATAAAGATATGAGAAATTTATTTTTCCTTTGGATAAAGCCAATTAGCAAACACAGATGGCCTATGACTTCCCCCTAATGTCCTCCAGTATTTTTCCGCCAGCTCATCCCAGCCCTTAGGAAGATCTACCCGCTCTGCTGATGTGCACTTGAGTTCAGGCTTAGTTCTGGCCTCTCTTCCCTATTGCAGTAGCCTTGGATAAAGTCTTCTTTGCCTATTTAGCTTTGTCTCATGCAGTTTTTGCTTTGACACCACAATGGTTCTGTACTGCATCCCTTTTGAGGACACTCAATTCCACAATTTTCAAACATTTTAACAGGGGCTCTACGTTAATTTTCTAGAGCTGCCATAACAAAGCACCACAAACTGAATGGCTTTAAAAAAACCCCAGAAATATATTCTCTCACAAATCTGGAGGCCGGAAGACCAAAATCAAACATGTGGACAGGCCATGCTCTTTCTGAAGGTTCTAGGAAAGAATCTGTTCCATGCCTTTTTCTTAGCTTCTTATGTTGCCAGTAATCCTTGGTGATGAATAAATGAAAAGCCATAGGATATACTGGAGTATGTGAGGAGGCCATTTGGTTTAAAACTAATTCAGCCTGACCTTGTTTTTCCAGAAAGGCCTGACGTGGCCTGTTGAGCATGCATTGTACATCTGCTTTAAACATTGACAACATCCCAAAGCCAAGAACGATGCCCTTAAAGATAGGGATGTTGCCTCCCTCATATAAGCATATCTTTAAGGATAAGCATTTCTTCCCAGAAACTGAGGATTAATTCCTGACCTGCTTTAACTCATCTTGTGACCACTCACCTGCTGTGCTAGCAAAGCATCTCGTGACTGTTGTCAGAGATATGCCTGTCATATGTGATGTATGCTCTTTGTTCCAAGATGGCATGTAACCACTCTGCACACCCCACTTCTTTGGAGTGCCTCCTTCCTTAGGAAGGGAAGCCTCTGGGCTACAGTCCTCAAAGCTGGCTCATATAATAAACTCACCCCAATTTTGATTTTTGATTGATTATGGATTATTTGCATTAACATTGGTGTTCCTTGACTTGTAGATGCATCATTCCAATCACTGCCTCCATCATCACATGGCATTCTCCCTGTGTGTGTCTGTCTTCTTCTTATAAGGATGCCAGTCATATTGGGTCAAGGGCCCACACTACTTGAGTGTGACCTCATTTTTTTGTTTTAAGATTGGCACCTGAGCTAACAATGATGCCAATCTTTTTTTTTTTTCTGCTTTCTCTCCCCAAATCCCCCCAGTATATAATTGTTGTTGTTGTTGTTTTTGAGGAAGATTAGCCCTGAGCTAACATCTGCTGCCCATCCTCCTCTTCTTGCTGAAAAAGACTGGCCCTGAGCTAACATTGTGCCCATCTTCCTCTACTTTATATGTGGGACGCCTACCACAGCATGGCTTGCCAAGCAGTGCCATGTCTGCACAGGATCTGAACCAGCAAACCCCAGGCCACCAAAGCGGAACGTGCACACTTAACTGCTGTGCCACTGGGCTGGCCGATACAGTTGTATATTTTATTTAGTTGTGACTCCTTCTAGTTGAGGCATGTGGGATGCTGCCTCAACATGACCTGATGAGCGGTGCCATGTCTGCGCCCAGGATCCAAACCGGTGAAACCCTGGGCTGCCAAAGCGGAGTGTACGAACTTCACCACTCGGCCACGGGGCTGGCTCCGTCCTCATCTTAACTTACATCTTAATTATATCTGCGAAGACTCATTTTCCAAATAAGGTCACATTCACAGGTACCAGGAGCTAGGACTTCAGCATATCTTTTGGGGGGGACACAATGCAACCCATAACTGACTCTGAAGACCATCAGTAGTATTTGCAATGAAAGACTTTTCCTGCATTTCATTTTGTCAAAAATATTTTATTACGTTTAAAATGTAAATAGGAGATTTTTCTATATAAATGTTGGCTGGAAATGTTATATCGGGAGAGACATGTTTTATGAAGTTTGAGCATTAAAAATGAAAGAAAACCTCTTTTGGGAGGTGTTCCCAGGAGACATCCTGCAGGGTAGGTAGTCATCTGTCTGCCTGGATGGCAGGCTTAGATTCGGTGAGGGTGAAACTGCTTCAAAGTGTGTGTCAAAGACAAACCCCGACAAGTACAGAGATTGATTTTATTCCAGATCCAAAGATCAGAGCGCCTCCGAAGGGTGGATGGCCTTAGCCTCACATGGGGAGGGGTGAACAGGCTTTAGGTGGCGTGATTTCGAGTTGGGGTTGTTTTGCAAGCAGAAATCTCAGTCAGGTAGCTAAACAGAAAATGTTTTTCTCTGTGGTTAGCTAGTTTCAGGGGAACAACTAGTTCTAATCTTAGCTAATCAATTATAACAAAGAATGGGAAGTTGGAGGATGTATGTCTGGTCTTGTCAGCAGGTTCAGGCAAAAGGGGAAAGATCTGTGATTGGCCTTGTCACAGGTAAACAGAGGAGTCATCCTCCAGAACTATGGGAGTCATGAGAAAGAGTAGACAGAGAGTTTTATCTAAGTCCAAAGGGTAGTTCTTTGAGTAAGCGCTTTCCTAGAACACAAAAGAATGGGGAGGTTTCAGAAAACAAAAGTTTTCTTTTTCTGCTTTCCAGAAGCACAGGGCTCAGGTAAAGTTCAGCATTGTCCACATTCCGGAGGAAGGACTGTGTGTAGCTGAGTGTGTTTTGTCATCGCCTGCCTTTAGCTGTTTACAGTAACTCTGTGTAGAAGTGTTTTATTTATTCCTGCAAAATGGATACTACAGTTATGGGACGCCACTGCCACCAAGTGGTGGCACCCACTTAGTAACTGCCAAATCTCAGACTTGAAAAGAAACATCCTTTTTTCAGACGCCAGTGGGCTGTGTGTACCCCAGGAGTGTGCAAGAAAAACCACTGAGATGCAGGAAGAAAATACCAGAATTTTTACTTCATTTTATTTTTATTTAAAAAGCAAGCAAGAATTTAAACTTAGTACTGGTATTTAATATACTATATTGCACTGGGTTTCCCACTCTGAATCTTTGTCACTTGTCACTTTCTTAGAGAAGAGAAGCTTCTTGTTGTGCTAACTTTCCTCTCTGAACCCCTTCAGAGTGTAGTAACATATTGTAGGTCACGAGCACCTGATTAAGTGCAGATAATATTATCCAGTCTCTACTAAACCTTACTTACACGATGGGCAAGTGGCTTTAAAAGACTCGTGCAGAGAAACTGCTCATCTAAAAATAACTCTAATGGTGCATGCACCAGCAACCAGGAATCCAGTGTGGCACTGACAAATATTCCTACAACAGTAGAAGCTCTTAGCTACTTGACAAGAAAAAGTAACAAAAATCCAGCATATTTTGCAAGAAGTTGGTCAAAACGTTGAAAATTGTCAACATAGTTTGAAATACTGATTTACTTTATTTTTGTTATGAGCCTCACCCTAATTGTTGTATATGAGGAGGTTTCATGAGATATCTGTTCTGGCGATTACAGTCACTTGCCCGCCAAGATTTGAAATAAACTGAACTTTGAACCAGTTCTTTACATCTCTATTTCATAGCGTTAACCCAGCTGATAAACAAATGGCGAGCAATAGGATATATTGGAGCATATGAGGAAGCCATTTGGTGTAAAACTAATTTGGCCTGACCTTGTTTTTCCAAAAAGGCCTGACGTGGCTGTTGAGCATGCATTGTATATCTGCTTTAAGCATTTGCTATGTCCCAAAGATAAGAACAAAGGGCGTTAAGATAAAGATGTAACTTCCCCCACATTGGCATTTCCTTAAGGATAAGCATCTCTCCCTAGGTTGGAACTGATTGCTGCACCCACCCTGTGACCACCCAGCTCGAGACAACAGACGGGCTACTGGTGTGTCCAGCGAGACAGTGGCCCTCCTACCTGCTGTGTGAACAGCTGTGCTGTGCCGGCTAGGCAATCTCATGACTGTTGTAAAAGGGACATTCCTATCATATGTGATGCATGCTCTTTGTTCCAAGACAGTATATAACCATCCTGTACACCCCACTTCTTTGGTGCCCTTCCTTCCTTGGGGAAGGAAGGCCCTGGGCTAGGCTAGTCCTCAGATCTGGCTCATAATAAACTCACCCCAATTTTGGTTTGTAGATTGACTATGGATTATTGGCATCAACACAGCCTTTTCAAAATTCGTGAAATGCAGCATGTACAATCACTGGTCCTTTCCCTATTATGCTGGAGAAGACCTGTGACTAGAGTCTATGTTTGCACACTTATGAGATATGTTAAAGTATAATTTTCAAAAAGGTAAAAGCATGACTTTCCAGCAAATATAAAATGAACACGTCAAAGATTTTACTTAATTCATTGATTAATGAAGGAACCAATAAAGACACTATGACCAATTCAAAGAGCATCTGAGAAGCAAGAATATTTATAGGATAAGATTTATAGGATATAGGGGGCTGGCCTGTGGCTGAGTGGTTAAGTTCGCACACTTCGCTTTGGCAGCCCAGGGTTTCACCAGTTCAAATCCTGGGCACGGACATGGCATTGCCTTTCCCCAGGTTATTACTTTACATTTCTTACAGTGTCACTATTATTTGGATAATCAAAACGAGTTCAGCAATAGCATTAACTTTTATCTTAATTTATATACTTAGCTCTACCAACTCCTTTTTTCTTTTTGTCTTGTGTTCTCTTCACTCATTCTTTTTTTTTTTTTTTGAGGAAGATTAGCCCTGAGCTAACATCCACTGCCAATCGTCCTCTCTTTGCTGAGGAAGACTGGCCCTGAGCTAACATCCGTGCCCATCTTCCTCTATTTTATATGTGGGATGCCTGCCACAGCATGGCTTGCCAAGCGGTACCATAGGTCCACATCTGGGATCTGAACTGGCGAACCCAGGGCCACTGAAGCAGAACATGCGAGCTTAACCACTGCGCCACCGGGCCAGCCACTCTTCACTCATTCTTAATCAAACTTTAATTGTGTCCATGTATTCTTTAATTTTCTAGATCACCAATTTATTGTACAAGGATGTAACTCAGAACAGCCAGATGGAAAAGATGCACAGGACAAGGTACGTGGAAAAGGGTGCAGAGCTTCCATGTTCTCTGAGCGCACCAATCTCCCTGAATCCCCACATGCTCACCAACCCAGAAACTCCAAATTCTTAAGTTTTAATTCAACCAATGTTTATTAAACACATACTATGTGCCAGAGACTGTAACGAATAGAACCTAGCCCTGTCACTTTCACAGTCGAGTGAGGAATGTGTAATGGTAAAGGGCTTTTCTCTACGAGGTGAACTCTGAGTCCAGTCTGAGAAAGATGTCCTGGATATGAGAGGACTGAAGGCAGAGGGGAAAAAGGGAAATGAGACACAGTTAATGGCTACTAGAGGGGGAAATTTAAATTGACTTTGAATCTCTTTAGTTTTAGGGTAACCAATTCAATGGGCCTTTTGATTGTAGAAAAGTAAAACCAAAGTCCTATTTTGGAATGGAGATGTCTCAGGCAATGGGAAGCTAGGCTGTTTTGCTCAGGATGGTAAAATGTCTTCTCATGTGCCTCCTTTCTGTGATAAATATGTTGTAACACCCTTTTTTGATATACACCTCCTTATATACACAATTAAAAAAATCAATATAATGCTCAAATTGAAACATACAGAAATGGTAAAAAATTCTTATAAAAATAATATATATTTACTATGTAAATGTTGGATATGGTCATGCTAGAAGGCATAATGAACAGTGAGATGCTGGGGCTTCTATGTAGATTAATGCGAGGGTGATGGATACAAATGTGTACAGAGACAGTTATGATATGTCACCAGCTCAAATACCATAACTGAAATTGCCTTCAGAAAAATGACTTTCCAAAATGGTGAGCATCTTCATAAAATCCTGGGCCAAGTAAAGCACAGTGTTTCCTAGACTTGCACAGTTGTTGCATTCCTGGAAGATTTGATGTCTAGTAAAACCATGCAAAAATATTTTCGTTTATATGTAAAACAAAGTTATGTTTAAGCTCAGATAATTATGAGCAGATTTTTAACCTCCAGAAAGGTGTGAAGGCCACTACAAGTCCATGCTGGCTGAGGAACAATTTTGCATTGTGAGATTATTCTACACGTTATCGTGTCCCTGGTCCCCACCTACTAAATGACAGCAGTGCCCATACAAATCCCTCTACTTCCAAATCACAGTCATCAAGACAGTCAAAAAGACTTCCAAACATTTCCAAATTGCCCTCTAGAGGGCAGTATGATTCCTGTGGATAATCCCTGAACTGGAAAGATGTGTTGAGACTAAACCTACCCTCGCCTGGGGGGTTTGGGTAGGACAGCATTATTCTGTTGCCTAGGAGGCTGGCTTGGGGTAGGGGTAAGTGGTGGGGACAAAGGTATAATTTTCCCTCTTGCTAGCCCCCAGCGAGGGCTGGAATGCTGCGGCTATTACTTAAATGGCTAAGTAACATTTGACATTTTTCTCATGCATTTTAAGTTTTCCTTGATCAGTTTGCCTGGTATAGAAAGCTAGAGTCAAAACCCCCACCCTATAAAAAAGATGGGATAAATGCAGAGATATCTATCTATATTTGTATGTATGTATGTATACATATAAATCATGTCTTTGTATTTTAAAAAATGTGAAGCCAATCTAAATGTCCACGAACAGGAGAGAAGATTTCAAAAAAGAAAAAACAAACAAACCTATGGCACATCCATAAAATGGAATAGCATTGTAGCCATTAAAAAAAAAAAAGTAGATCGGTTCATTGGCCTTGCAGATTGTCCTCAACAGCAAGAAAACTATAAATTTGATGTGCATAGAAACAGAATTGAAAGGATATAAACTAAAATATTATTAGCGGTTATTCTGGAATCTGAAAATTGCAGGGTGTGTTAGGGGTTTTACAGTAGAATGATGTGGGGGACTGGAATTGGCCACCTGAAGATATATCTCTTTGGCATGAGGATTATTTTGGGCTGGTTACTTTTAAAAATTGCAGACAGGAAAGAAACTGAAAAGTAGAATTTACTTACCCTTTGTGAGAGACATTTACATTGTAAAGGAAATCTCATCTGTAAAGGTGCCTCCCTCTCTGTACCAGGAAGAAGGGGGATGACCTTCTCTCTAGAAACTCTTAGCAATGCAGAAGGCAAGGACTTAAATCTGCACCTTACTGCACTTTCCTGGTAATCTCCCGTCATTGACTCTCCCCACCCCCAGCATCCTCCTTTGCCCTTAACTGCAGAGGATGTTTAAGATGGTGGCTTCAGCCATTTTGGTGAGTTGCTCGGTTTGCCTGAGCCTCTCCCATGTATACATGTTATAAAGCTTTAATTTCCTCCTGTTATTCTGTCTCATGTGAATTTAATTCATATTCCAACCAGAAGGACCCAGAGAGGGTAGAGGAGATGCCATCCTTCCCTACAATGACCTCCTCAGTGATGACTGCGAGCCACAGAGAGCCATGCATGATATCCAGATTTCAATCAGATAGCTTTTCTTTTTTCTTATTTCTTCTTCCAATGTTGCTCAAATTTATGTGACCATGAAACTCTATTTCCATGTGAAAGACTTTGGGGATTACTTTGCTACAACTTTCAGAGAAAGCAGTATTTAAGAAACTGATACAGAGTGAGAGAAATATGTATGTGTGAGTTATCTTGTGAAACAGTGCTAGTTAGCATATAGAGCTCTAATCATGCTCCAGGTACCATTCGAGTGCTTTGCAAGTATTCACTCATTTGATATTCATGACAAGTCCATGAGGTGAGTTACCCTTATGGTCCTAGACAGGTCCAACTTCATAAAACTATGAAGTGGGAGAGGTGCGATTTGAACCTGCAGTCTGGCTCCAGAGTCTGCATCAGCTGACGATATTCAGCCTGTTTCTCTATCTGGTTCAGAAATGCTCAGGCAAACTCAAGATATGCTCTGTGGTTGGATTCACCCCGTTCTCTATCAATCTAGTAGCTTTAGCAAAAGTCAGAATTTTCTTAGTTTAACATTACTTCAATTCTCATCCCCTTCCTAATTGGTCTTTCTGCCTTCTGTATTGATACTCCATTTCTTAAAACTTCCAAGACTTAGGATAGAACCCAAATTCCTTACTTTTGCTTACAAGGCTGTAAATGATCTTGCCCCTCTTTATGTTCCAGGCACATCTCTTGTCTCCTCACACTGTCCCTCCCCATCCCACCACCTCCTCCCCACTTTGAAACAAATATATATTCTCTCTCTCTAATCATACTTGACCTCCTTCATTTGTTCCAGCAGGAGACCCATTGCTTATGCTGTTGCTTCTACCTGAAACTGCCTCCCCTCAAATCCCACATATTTCTGGGGAACGTCTGCACATTCTTCAGGTGTCAGGTTAGATGAGAACTTCTGTTTTTCTTCATTTTTTTTTTTTTGAGGAAGATTAGCCCTGAGCTAACATCTGCTGCCAATCCTCCTCTTTTTGCTCAGGAAGACTGGCCCTGAGCTAACATCCGTGCCCATCTTCCTCCACTTTATATGTGGGACGCCTGCCACAGCATGGCTTGCCAAGTGGTGCCATGGCTGCACCCGGGATCTGAACCGACAAACCCTGGGCTGCCGAAGTGGAACATATGCACTTAATTGCTGCGCCACTGGGCCGGCCCCAGATGATAACTTCTTTAAGAAGACATTCCAACCCTCAGATCTCTGATACTCAGGAACATTTCCTGTGTCTCCCATCCTTTACATAGGTTGTCTATATGGTCACCTAGATTCTGTCGTCTCTGTGAAGCAGGACCAGTGTCACTTTTCATCACTGTATCTCCAACATCTGGCACAGTGCCTGGACCATGGTAGATGCTCGGTAGATATTTTTCTAAATCATGAATGAATTAAATAAACAAAAAATGGAGAGTGTTCCCTCCTGGAATACTCATACCCTTTTTCCTAGCAATTCCACTTCTAGAACTTTATCTAAAGGAAAGAATCAGAGAAACATACACATTTATGTTGGTGATAATAGTAAAAAAATGTAAAAGAATTTAAATGAACGGTAATAAGGCTTGCTTGAATATAACATGGCATTTCCAAAAGACAATGCTATAGAGGCACCAAAAATGAAAAGAAATATAATGAAATAGGAAACTGGATACCATATGATCTTAAATGGAAAAAGCAAAACATTATAATTCCAGTTTAATTTGAATTATATATATGGGTGTCGTGTATGTAGACATGCAAATGTATCTCAATCACACACATACGTACATAGAAAAAAATGAAAGGAGAAAAATGTTAATCGTGGTTATTTTTGGCTGATGGAATTTATAGATGTTTATTATTTTATTCTTTATGTATTGTTCTGTTTTCCATGTTTACCTAGAATAAATGTGTTACTTTATAATCAGAGAAGAATTACTAGATGTATTACCACTCGATAGCTGGGTTATCATTATCTTATTTTACTTTATTTTTTATCAGAGTAGAGAAAATAATAATTTTTAAATTTTACAATTTCATAGATTTTTTTCATGCTATATATTTATTATATGGATATCTATTTTATTTTACAGGTTTTAAAAAACTTATTTGCTTTCACTTTTTCTATTTTTTATTACTTTATTTTTTTTAATTGAGGTATAATTGACATATAGCATTGTATTAGTTTTAGATGTACAACATAATGATTTGATATATGTATATATTGTGAAGTGATTACAATAAGTTTAGTTAACATCCATCACTACACACAGTTACAATTTTTTTTCTTGTGACGAGAATTTTTGAGATCTACTCTCTTAGCAACTTTCAAATTCACAATACAGTATTGTGAACTATAGTCACCGTGCTGGTACATTAGATCCAGGGACTTATTTACCTTACAAGTGGAAATTTGTACCATTTCACCTACCCCCGCCCAGCCCCTGCCTCTGGCAACTACCAATCTCTGCTCTGTGTCTATAAGTTTGGGGGGTTTTTTTTGGATTCCACACATAAGTGAGATCAAACAGTCTTTGTTTTTTTCTGTCTGCCTCCTTTCACTTAGCATAATGCCCTCATGGTCCATCCATGTTGTCACAAATGGCAGAATTTCCTTCTTTTTTTTTTTTTTTTTTTAAAGATTTTATTCTTTCCTTTTTCTCCCCGAAGCCCCCGGTACATAGTTGTATATTCTTCGTTGTGGGTCTTTCTAGTTGTGGTATGTGGGACGCTGCCTCAGCGTGGTTTGATGAGTAGTGCCATGTCCGCGCCCAGGATTCGAACTAACAAAACACTGGGCCGCCTGCAGCGGAGCGCGCGAACTTAACCACTCAGCCACGGAGCCAGCCCCCAGAATTTCCTTCTTTTTTATGGCCTAACAGGAGTCATTGTATATATATCTCAATTATATATATATGTATTTGTATCACATTTTCTTTATCCATTTATCTGTCAGTGGACACTTAGTTTGCTTCCATGTCTTGGCTATTGTAACTCATGCTGCAGTGAACGTGGGGCTGCATATACCTTTTTGAGATAGTGACCTCATTTCCTTCAGATAAATACCCAGAAGTGAAATGGCTGGATCATATGGTAGTTCTATTTTTAATTTTTTGAGGACCTTTACACTGTTTTCCATAGTGGCTATACAAATTTACATTCCCATCAACAGTGCACAAGTGTTCTCTTTTCTCCACATCTTCACCAACACTTGATATTTCTTGTCTTTTTGGTAATAGTCATTCCAACAGGTGTGAGGTGATATCTCACTATGGTTTTGATTTGCATTTCCTGGATGATTAGCGATGTTGATCACCTTTTCATGTACCTGTCGGCCATTTATATGCCTTCTTTGGAAATATGTTTTTTCAGATCCTCTGCCCATTTTTCATTGGACTTTTTGGGGTTTTTTGCTATTGAGTTGCATGAATTCTTTACATATTTTAGATATTAATTTTTTATCAGATATATGACTTGCAAATATTTTCTCCCATTCCATAGGTTGTCTTTTCATTTTGTTGATGGTTTCCTTTGCTATGTGGAAGCTTTTTAGTTTGATGTAGTCCCACTTATTTATTTTTGCTTTTGTTGCCTTTGCTTTTGGCGTTAAATCCAAAAAATCATCGCCAAGACTGATGTCAAGGAGATTATCCCCTGTGTTTTCTTCTAGAAGTTTTATAATTTCAGGTCTTACATTCAAGTCTTTAATCCATTTTGAGTTGATTTCATGCCTGGTGTAAGATAGTGGTTGAGTCTCCTTCTTTGGCCTGCAGCTGTCCAGTTCTCCCAACACCATTTATTGAAGAGATTGTCCTTCCCCCATTGTATGTTCTTGGCTCCTCTATTGTAATTATTATTTGACCATATATGTGTTGGTTTATTTCTGGGCTCTCTGTTCTGTTCCCTTGGTCTATGTGTCTGTTTTTAAGCCAATACCATACTGTTTTGATGCTGATGCTTTGTAATCTAGTTTGACATCAGGGAGTATGATGCCTCCAGCTTTGTTCTTCTTTCTCAAGATTGCTTTGGCTATTCAGGGTCCAGATAGACTTTTTTATTACTATTTACAATGAAGATAAATTCAATTTATTTCTCCTATTTCATTTGACAACTTTTTTTTTGTTCAGAAAAATTATCTACAGCTTGGGGCTGGCCCCGTGGCCGAGTGGTTGAGTTTGCGCACTCCGCAGCAGGCAGCCCAGTGTTTCGTTAGTTCGAATCCTGGGCATGGACATGGCACTGCTCGTCAGACCACGCTGAGGCGGCGTCCCACATGCCACAACTAGAAGAACCCACAACGAAGAATACACAACTATGTACCGGGGGGCTTTGGGGAGAAAAAGGAAAAAATAAAATCTTTAAAAAAAAAATTATCTACAGCTTGAAAATAAAGCAAAATTATGACTGTATCCTTTCAAAGTCACACTGGGAGAAGCTCCACCAAGTATGATATAACTTTCTGGGGCAATATTTCTCAAACTTCTTGGCCTTAGAACAACCCCATACATCCTAAAAATTAATGAGGACCTCAAAGCGCTTAGAGCTTTTCTTTAGGTAGGTTATATCAATCAATATTTAATGGATTAGAAATTATGGCAAAAAATTTTAAAGTGTTTATTAGATCATTTAAAAATAACAATAAACTCATTACATATGAACATAATATATATATATTTTAAAGATAACTATATTTTCCAAAATAAAAAAATAGAATGGCATTTTTTTAGTTTGGCAAACCTCTTTAAAGTTTGGCTTAATAGAAGACGGGTGTTTTCTCATAGCTGCTTCTGTGTTCAATCTGCTGAAATATCACACGCCAGCTCTGGAAAACTCCGCTGTACACTCATGAGAGAATGAGAGGGAAAAAGGCGAAGAATGTCTTAGTATTTTTATAAAAATGATTTGACCTTGCAGACTTCTTAAAAGATTTTAGCCCACGTAAGGGTCTCCAGGCCACTCTTTGAGAGCGTCTGACCTAGCAGAATGTACAATTAATTATGACCCAGACTCTATGAAGTTAAATGTCAAATGGATGGATAATTTAAAAATGATGTTTTTTTCTGTGTGGATACAAATACTTTCTGTTCAGAAGAAAAGATAACCTCAGAGGTTACAATTTT
Source organism: Equus quagga (assembly GCF_021613505.1). NCBI lineage: Eukaryota > Metazoa > Chordata > Mammalia > Perissodactyla > Equidae > Equus > Equus quagga. The sequence continues at coordinate 29,438,010 of NC_060267.1, read as the reverse complement.
TGTTTTAATTTAAGCAGTTTTTAAAATCTACTTTAGCAATCACGTGCTGGCATTCTTTCTCCCCCAGTGATTATGTATACCAGTCTCTCAAATTCTCCTTTAAACCACTTTTTCCATTCAGCTCATCCCCTTCATTAATGAGTTAAATAAACCTTTAACTTAAACCCACCGTTGGTACTTTCTCACTTTGTATTTATCTGAGAGTCATGGTTTTAAGTATTTGAATGTTATACCTTGATATTTCTCAACTTTTTATCTTGAAGAATTTCAAACCTTTAGAAAAATTGCAAGAATACCACAGTGAACACCCTTATGCCACTTACCTAGATTAGATCATTAAATTTTTACCACATTTGCTTGAACTCTCTCTCTCTATCCATCCATTATTCTATTGTAAGGATAAACTTTAAAAGTAAATTTTCTCAGTTGCCAAAAAAGAAAGGAATGAAACTTTTCCCTATTCCCCTTCTTAGGACATTTCTGTGAGAAAATTTAGTGATCATGAATCCTTTCTCTAAACTTTTCTAAACAAATGAACATTTCACTTGAGATGCTATATACAAGGGCATTCTCCTATGCATCCAAATATAGTGATCTCACTCAGAAAATTTAGAGTTTATACAGTAAGCTAGCCTATTCTCTAATATATAGTCCATATGCAAATTTTCCTATTAATACTAATAATGTCCTTTATAGTTTTCTTTTTTCCTTCAAGATCCAAAGAAGCATCACACGTTCCTTCTCTAGGAATTTGAACCCTCCATTGGCTAGGTAATAAGTTACATTTTTAACTTTTCTTCACCCAGAATTTCTGCTTCTTTTCTGTATGTAAGAAAGAAACAGGTGGCCAGCCCCATGGCTGAGTGGTTAAGTTTGCATGCTCCACTTCGGTGGCCCAGGGTTTGGATCCTGGGCATGGATATGGCACCTCTCATCAGCCATGCTGAGGTGGCGTCCCACATGCCACAACTAGAAGGACCTACAACTGAAATATACAACTATATGCTGGGGAGATTTGGGGAGAAAAAGCAGAAAAAAAGAAAGAAAGAAACAGGTAGATAATAGCATGATGTACTAGATTCAAATCTTTTTATTTGCAAATTATTTAATTTCACTAAGCCTCTGAATCAGTTAGGATACGTTTAGTTGCAAGTAACAGGAAATCCAAAATAAAAATGACATTTAATATCTCATGTAGAAATTAGTCTAGAATTAGAGCAGCTGCTCGGTGGTGTCATCAAGAAGCCAGGTTCTTTCCATCCATTCATTCTCAGCACTTTGGTTTGATGCCTTAGGCTGGCTCCCCTCATCGTTCCAAGATGGCTGCCACAGTTTCATGGTGACAGATGAGTGATAATGTTCAGGGCAGAAAAAAGGATATTTCTCTGGTTGACTTTCTTTTCTTTTCTTTTTTTTTTTTGAGGAAGATTAGCCCTGAGCTAACTGCTGCCAATCGTCCTCTTTTTGCTGAGGAAGACTGGCCCTGAGCTAACATCCATGCCCATCTCCCTCTACTTTATATGTGGGACACCTGCAACAGCATGGCTTGATAAGCGGTGCCATGTCCGCACCCGGGATTCAAACCGGTGAACCCCAGGCTACCAAAGTGGAAGTTGTGCACTTAAGCGCTGTGCCACTGGGCCAGCCCTGACTTTCTTTTTAAGAGGTAAGAAAACCATCCTGAAAGTCCCCACCATCCCTCACTGACTTCATTGGCTAGAATTTTATTCCATGCCCCTGCTCAAACCAATCTCTCGGCAAGTAAGACGACAGCTCCACGATTGCTCAGGCAAGGGGCTCAGACTCCTTTAAAGGATTTGTCTGCATGATGAACAAAATCTGCTTTGGGAAAGATGACCAACAGTGCTACACTAAGTTTTCTCCTTTGTCAAAAGGAGGATAGGGGCTGACCTGGTGGCGTAGTGGTTAAGTTCATGTGCTCCACTTTGGTGGCCCAGGGATTGCAGGTTCAGATCCTGGGCGTGGACCTACACACCACTCATTAAGCCATGCTGTGGCAGTGTCCCACATATAAAATAGAGGAAGACTGGCACAGATGTTAGCTCAGAGCCAGTCTTCCTTCAGCAAAAAGAGGAAGATTGGCAACAGATGTTAGCTCAGGACCAATCTTCCTTACCACAAAAAACTTTTTTAAAAAACCCCTCAAACTTAAAAAAAAAAAAAAAGGAGGATAATAATATCTATGGAAGGTTGCTATGAGTATAAGATGAAATAATACACATGAAATTCCCTAAGCTAGTGCCTAACGTCAAATATGTGTTAAGATAAAATTTCTTCCCTTAGTTTCTTAAGATTTTCTCCTGTTGTTCGGCCAAAAGATGGCAGCAGAGGGAAAAATTTTCAATTTAATATTTTCTGCTAGCAGCTGCTTAGCAGAGAATACTATTTCACTTAGTTCACCACTATAAATATGTTAGAATGATCAGAATCTTTAAGTACTCTGAATTTTAATATTGCTAGCAGAAAAATCTTTAATAGATTTTTCAATTTTAATGTTATAACTATTCTTGTGATCACATACGGTTTCCACACATATCAATCACTTCAGATGAGGAGAATATATTGTAATTAGAATCCTTAGCTAGGAGAGCCATTAAGTAGACTGGAAACATGCTGCTGAAACCACTTGACTCTCCAAGTATTTTTATTTGAGGGGCAAATCATTTAATAATTTCACAATGCCTATATTAATACATGCTAATTAACCACCAGTTAATACTTCCATCTTCCAAAGGAATTTGCTATAATAACTTCAGTTCAGTTCAGCTGACATTTGTTGAGTGCCTGTTATATGCCAAGCTCGGTGCTCTGAGCTGTCTTGGAAGAGTCTATCAGGTTGGGCAAAGACACAAATAGAAATTCCAACACATAAGGTAAGTGCTAAGGTAAAGGCGTGTACGCGGTGCCATAGGAGCAATGAGAAGCGTGCTACACCCAGCCTGGGAGATCAGGGGCCTTTTCCACGGCAGATGAGGCCTGAGCTGCTGTTCAATGAATGAGCTGGGTTTAGAAGAGCAAGAGTTGGCTGAGCAAAGACAATCGGGAAGACATTCCTAGATGAGAACAATCAGAAGCCATGGCATGAATCTCAAGCTTACCAGTGGAATGTTGGGAGAGGGGAAGCCGTGTGCAGGGGACCACCAGCAATTACGTATTACCTGAGAGTAAGGTTGATTATAATGAGGAGGAGATGAAACCGGGGACCTGGGGTGCCCAGTTCATTGAAGTCTTTGCAGACCAACAGAGGAACATGAATTTTAATTAGTAAACAGTGAGTGAGGGTCTAAAGGGTTTTAGGCAAAGAAGGAATATGATAAAATTTTCCACTTTAGGTAAATCAACCTGACAGATGTGGCAGATGAGCTTAAGGAAGACAAGAGGAGAAGCAGACACATCAGACTAGGGCTATTTTCCAGGGAAGAGATCGCATGTGTTTGAACTAAGTCAGGGATGGCAGGTAGAAAAGAATGTTTTAAGGATTGGAGAGAATTAAAAATTTTTAATTAACTGGAGAGGATGAACCAACAAATATGGAGAAGTTGAAGATATGACTGAAAGGGGACAATTAATGCAGAAAAGTCCTGAAGAAGACCTTTCATGTAACAAGTTTCCTATCCATACCTGTATATAGCTACGACTACTCATTCAATTCTTTTTGCTGAATGTTTGCAAGGAGGCTCTGGGTGGTGGGTTTATCAATTTTTTGGCCACCCAGCAATGGAACTCCTTAATGATCAGGAGAAATTCTCCACTGATTTTTAGTTGGAGGCAAGGATTCACTTCCACAACAACATACCAGATACTGCATTTTCCTAGCCTATCTTATCTCCAGTGCACAGACATGTGCCCTAGTCTTTGGCAATGTTCCTGTTTGACTTTTGACTGTAGAGCCAATGACAGAAGAAACAGGTGTGATGAACTTTCTCTTTGGCACCTGCTGGCTGCTCAGACTTGAGCCTGGTTCTCCAGCCTCCAAGCAATTATCTGAGAAATGCAATATCAGTTGAATAAACTCCTTTTTTCTGCTTAAATCAGCCAGAGTTGACTACTATGGCTTGCAAATGGAATGCCAGGTGATCAAAACCTCGCTCTAATGTCCTTGGAGCCATCACCAGTCTCTTGCTGAGTAAATCACCCTTTCGCACTTTGTTCAGCCAGGGGCTTATCTGGTAACCCTACCTCCTACGTGTTCTGTCCCCAGGCATCCAGGAAATGGAGATGATTCTCTCATGGAAAAGTCTCTGAGAACAGAGTGGACAGTAGAGAGCAGGAAAGAGTGAGTGGAGATGCCTGGCCCACGGTGTCAAATGGATGTAATGTCTGTAAACATTTACGGCGCTTTGAGCATAGGCCAACCAGTATCAAATGTGATTTTATTTAACCCTCACAACATTATGAGGCAGTGACCTAATTTATAGACTCGAATTTACAGATCGGAAAAGTAAGGTTTATAAAGTCTGAAGAGATGGGCCTGGGATTTCAACCCAGATTCTATGTTTCTGGAGCCTATTGATTGTAGTTTCCAACCCTACAGCCTCCAAAAGATTATGACAGAATGGTGTTTGGGGATTTTTACGAGGTTGGTGTGAAGTGAGAAATTGTGTGTAAAAGATAGGCTGTGCTGAATTGACTTGTTTGCTGTGAACTGAGAGGGGCCAGAAGCAGAGGGACGATAAGAATATATGTGCGTGTATTTCGCTGTGCTTCAGAGATAACCTTCCTGTACCGTGCAACACTCTGTTGTACTTAAAAGTTATGTGATCAGTGTGGAAAAAGCGCATCATGGACTTAAATGCCTGCCTATACTAGAGGGGCTGGTTGAATGCAAAATAGAAGGGTTATTTGAATGGGAAGATTTAGGGCTAAAGTTGGATATATCTCTTGGCTGCCTGACGCCTGGCTCTTACAGGCACAGCGGGGATAACATTTTGTCATATACAAAGTCCTTGAATAAATCAATTTCCATGGCTTGAATTTGTTCCAACCTAAATCTTTTCTACTGATACTCATAGAACCAAGCCGATGGATGCTGAGGCACCTCATGTGTGCATCAGTTGGAAGTGAGATGCTTGTACATTTACTTCCTGCTTTATATCTTAAATCCACTCCTCTTCAGGGAGAAGTTTGGGGGATGTTACAAAGACACAAAGTGGAAGGCAGTATGGAAATGGTAGAAAGAAACCAACATAGGCATGTGAAGCAAGATTGAGCGGTAAGACTATTAGTCTGGCTCCTCTGAGATGCAGATGTCAAGATGGGATTAAACATGAAGTATTTTATTAGGAGAAATGTTAGTGAAAGGAAATAGGGAGGGAACTGAGGAAGACTGAGTGATCAGAGCCATCCACTGATGCAAGACTGACCCAGAGTGCAGGAGAGAGAAAGAGAATGTTTGATAGAAGCATCTTAGACAGCCTGCGGCAAAGGAGTCTTTGAGACAAAATTAGCAATAATCTTTTAATATCACCCGATACTCATATTTAAATTTCTAATAGGAAGTCTTTTTTGAAAATTTATTTTATTAAGATCACATTGGTTTATAACATCATATAACTTTCAGGTGTACATCATTGTATTTCGACTTCTGTACAGACTGCATCATGTTCACCACCAAAAGTCTAGTTTCCATCCATCATCATATATATGTGCCCCTTTAGCCCTTTTGCCATGGCCCCACCACCTCCGCCTCTGCTAACCACCAATCTTTTCTCTATATTTATGTATTTGTTTGTTTTTTTATCATCCACATATGAGTGAAGTCATATGGTAATTGTCTTTCTCCATCTGACTTATTTTGCTTAGCAAAATACCCTCAAGGTCCATCCATGTTGTCACAAATGGCACGATTTCATCTTTTTAAGGCTGAGTTGTATTCCATTGTGTATATATACCACATCTTCTTTATCCATTCATCCCTTGATGAGCACTTGGGTTGCTTCCAAGACGGCTATTGTGAGTAATGCTGCAATGATTATTGGGGTGCACGTATCCTTTTGAATTAGTGTTGTTCTTTGGTTAAATACTCAGAAGTGGAATAGCTGGATCATATGGTATTTCTATTTTTAATTTTTTGAGAAATTTCCATCCTGTTTTCCCTAGTGGCTGCACCAATATACTTTCCAACCAACAGTGTATCAGGGTTCCTTGTTCTCCACATCCTCTCCAACACTTTTATTTCTCATCTTTTTAACTATAGCCATTCTGACGAGTGTGAGGTAATGGCTCATTATAGTTTTGATTTGCATTTCCCTAATAACTAGAGATGTTGAACATCTTTTCATGTGCGTGTTGGCCATCTGCATATCTTCTTTGAAAAATGTCTGTTCATATCCTCTGCCCATTTTTTGATTGGCTTGTTCATTTTTTTGTTGTTGAGTTGTATGAGTTCCTTATATATTTTGGATATTAACCTCTTACTGGACATATGATTTGCAAATATTTTCTCTGAGTTGGGGGTTTGTCTTTTCATTTTGTTGATGGTTTCCTTTGCCATGCAGAAGCTTTTTAGTTTGATGTAGTCCCATTTGTTTATTTTTTCTGTGTTTCCCTTCCCTGAGGAGACATGATATTAAAAAAGATACTGCTAAGACCCATGCCTAATAGTAAATCTTTATTCAAGGTTTTCCAAGTGTCTAAAATTATCTTTATATTGTTGGTTTGTTTGATTAGCGTACAAAAAAATATCCACTTACCTCATTTGTTTTTTGTCTCTTAAAAATGTTTTGAAACTTCTCGGGAAAACAAGAAATTTTAAGACCCATAGGCAGACACCAATTCATAAATATAGAATTAACTAACTTTATTATTGATCAAAAAAAAATGTATGCATTCAGGTAGCCCGCAAATGATTACAAACCTATGGTGGATTTCAGCTCTGTTTATCTGGAATTAAAGCTACAGTGCTTATGCATCATCCTACTCTTAGTGAACAGTCAGTAGTTACTCAATTTACATTATGACATTAAGCTTACTTTGATGTACTCTTTTTATAATTCTTTATCAATGCTTTCTACAATTGCTCCTAATAGTACATCTACTTGACGGCAAATATGGTCAGTCACATTATTCAACATTCTTCCATAAGGTTAGATTACAATCAGTTTTCCGCAGACTCTTTTAATCTCTCATAGCCTACCACATTTTTTTAAATACTATTGACTCGATTACAAAGCCGGGTCAATTGTCCTGTAGAATGTCCTAAATTCTCATTTTTGACTAAATATTCCTCCTTAACATTTTCCTCTATCCTCCATATTTCCTATAGACTTCAGGCTTCATTAGATTCACATTCAAGGGTTTGTTTTTTGTTTTTAAGGCTATTTCGGAGGTGGTGGTGTGTACTTCATATTGCACTATATTCAAAAGCATGTAGTATCTGATTGTTTCACTTTTAGTGGATACTAAGATTGATCAGTGAGTTCAAATAGTGACAACTTGATCCTTTTTAAAAATTTTTTAAAATTTTAAAATTTATTTATTTTTAAACGTTGGCACCTGAGCTAACATCTGTTGCCAATTTTCTTTTTTCTTTTATTTATTTATTTTTCTTCTTCTTCTCCCCAAAGACCCCCAGTACATAGTTGTGTATTTTTAGTTTTGGGTCCTTCTAGTTGTGGCATGTGGGACGCTGCCTCAGCATGGCCTGACAAGCAGTGCCATATCGGCGCCCAGGATCTGAACCAGCGAAACCCTGGGCCACTGAAGCAGAGCACGTGGACTTAATCACTCCACAATGGGACTGGCCCAACCTAATCCTTTTATTGTAAAGTTTTCCATTGATCTTTTACGTAATAATTTTATCATCCATTGATAACCATTATTTGAGTCATTTCCTCAGGAGTTGCAAAATGTTGATTTTCTAAATCTAATATAAACCTCTTATCTGCTAGAGCTATTTGATCTCCAGGAAATACTGTTCATACTGGAAAAGCTATATGAATTCTCAGTTCTTTCCCTTTAATTATCAATTTTTAAAGGAATGAGTTGATGTCCAGCAACCTTTAATTGTGTCCATGAAGTCTTATTTTTTCCTTTCTCTTCCTTAAAAAAATTCTGCCTTTTTATATTTTTAATTCATTTTTATCACTTGGAATCATAATTCTTTTTGATGATCAAATTATCTCATTATTGACCAATGGGAGCCTCTTCAAGCTCTTGGGTTTTTTCTGTTTTTTGATGTGTCCTCATTATTAGCTTTTTTTTTTTTTTTTTTTTTTTAAAGATTTTATGTTTTCCTTTTTCTCCCCAAAGCCCCCCGGTACATAGTTGTGTATTCTTCGTTGTGGGTTCCTCTAGTTGTGGCATGTGGGACGCTGCCTCAGCATGGTCTGACGAGCAGTGCCATGTCCGCGCCCAGGATTCGAACCGACGAAACACTGGGCTGCCTGCAGCGGAGCGCGCGAACTTAACCACTCGGCCACGAGGCCAGCCCCCTCATTATTAGCTTTTGATAGCATCTTTCCTCCAAGCTAATCTTGCACATTTTCTGCCCCAGACACGAATCAGGTTTGCTGCCTTTTAGTGAGAAATGGTACTTAATTTTAGCTATTCTAATAAGGGTATAGTAGTATTTCACTGTGGATTTAATTTGCATTTCACTGATGACTAATGATTTTGAGCATCTTTTCATGTGCTGATTGACCATTCAGCTATCTTCTTTGGTGAAAGTGTCTGTTCAAATCTTTCATCCATTTAAAAAAGTTGGGTCATCTTGTTAATATTAAGTTGTAAGGGTTTCTTTTTTAAAATATGTATTCTGAATACAAGTCCTTTGACAGATATATGTATTGTGAATATTTCCCCCAATATTTGGCTTACCATTTAATGTCCTTAATTGTGTCTTTCAAAGAGCAGAAGTTTTATGTTTTAATGAAGTCCAATTTATCAATGATTTCTTTTATGGTAGTCCAACTTATCGATTATTTCTTTTATGGTTTCTTTTTTTTATGTCTTAAGATATCTTTCCCTATCCCAAGATTGTAAATATTTTTTCCCTATGTTTTCTTGAAATTTTATGGTTTTAGCTGTTATCTTAGGTCTATGATCCATTTTGAGTTAATTTTTGTGTATGGTGTGAGGTAAGGATTGTGGTTCATTGTTTTCCTATATGGATATGCTGCTATTCCTGCACCATTTGTTGAAAAGATTGTTCTTCCCTCATTGAATTACCTTAGCATCATTTTTGTGAATCAATTGATCACATATGCATGGGTCTATCTCTGGACTCTTTATTGTGTTCCATTGATCTACAGTTCTACCCTTATGCTAATATAAAATTGTCTCAATTACTCTAGCTTTATAGTAAGTCTTGAAATCAAGTAGTGTAAGTCTTTGAATTTTGTTTTTCTTTTTCAAAATTGTTAGGTTCTTTGCACTTCCATATTAGTTGTAGCTTGTCAATATCTACAAAAGAGTCTCCTGGAATTTTGATTGGAATTGCATTGAATCTATAGATCAACTTGGGGAGCATTGACATTTTAACAGTATTGACTGTTCCCATCTATCGACATAGCATACATTTCTATTTATTTAGATCTTCTTTAATTTCTCTCAGAAATGTTTTGTAGTTTTCAGTGTACAGGCCTCATACATATTTTGTTAAAATGTTTTTTAAGTATTTCATGTTTTGGATGTTACTGTAAATGATATTTTAAATTTCAGTTTCCACTTGTTTCTTGCTAAAATATAGAAATGAAATTGATTTTTGTATAATAGCCTTGTGTCCTATGACTTTGCCAAACTTACTTATTAACTTTAGTTGCCTTTTTTTACGTGAGGAATGATATTTGAAGACTGCAATCTAGATTTTAGGAATGTTCATTGCTTCTGGATCGTCATTGTTTCTAGGGCTTTTCATTGAGTTGTACCAGGACGAAATCAAGATTACACATTGATATTTCCAATTTAAGTTTTAGATTACTGGGTTTTCACTTAAAACCTTTGATTTAATTTACTTGTATCTCTTTTCTCATGTTGAAAACCCTGGCTTCTAACATCATTAGCATAATTGCTTGTTTTAGCCTATAATATACATATATTTGTATCAAAATATCAATATTAATATCATTACTAACATTAAGAATACTGAATGAAGTTCACGATTTTTTTATTAGAGTTCTTCTTATCCTTAGAATATATCCCACTGAGGATGTTCAGTAATAATGCTGTGTAATATAGTTAGATTCGTTAATTCTCATTTATTTTCAATTTCTAGACATTGATTTTTAATTTAATTTAGTTTACTATCATATAAAAATTTTTATTATTCCGAAGTTAAAACTAAATAACCACATTCAGACAAGTTTCATTTCCTTTACTATCCCTTCCATCCTATTCCCTCACGGGTAACTATTTCTATCAGTATTTCATTAACTTTCCATTGATTCATTCTGCACATATAAGCAAATATTTTTTGTTTATTTACACTTGTATCTTTGGGATAGACTACTAGAAATGGGAATACTAGACCAAAAGATAAATGCATTTGTGAGTTTGTTGTCTATTGGCAAATTCCCCCTCTAAAAGCCTGAACTATTTTGTATTCCCATCAGAAATGTATGAGACAGCCCTAGTTTTCCCACAAACTTGCTAACAGATTATACTGTCAAATTTTGGAGTTTTGCCAAAAGATAGATGAGAAATGGTATTTCAATATGATTTTAATTTATATTTTGTACCATATTTTCAAAGATTATTTTTTTCTGGAAATTGCTAATGCTACACATTTTGCCTTTTAACAGGGACTACAGACCCTTGGAAAGGGAAACGGATTATATGACATGGACTTGACATTAATTATCTTCTGTGTTGAATTCTTGATCAACAATCAATTACACCTGAATTGCATATTAATTAATGTAAATTCAGAGACTGGCTATCTATATTGTGGATTAGCTAAACCCTATTTCCTTTCTTCCTTCTTTTGATTTATGGCTATTTTACCAGTAATTAATGTGTTCCTCATTAGCTGACTGCTTAGTCAGTAAACAACATAATGGAAACTTAACTAAATCCATCGATTTCACTATTTGCAGGTCATTCAGCATTACAATTAGTTAAATAGTAAATTTCTCTCTGGATTGTTGATTTTAATAACGCATGTTAATTCCCAACCACCTTGGAAAACTGAGTGTTGTCTGAAAGTTACATGTGCCCTGATAACATATGCTTTAACAGCCTCTCTGGTGAATGGAATGAGAAAGGGGGGGTTTGTGTGAGTGAGATGCTGAAGCCTTGGTAAGCTGTGGCCTTGGCCAGTAGTTACTTTTTTTCTCCCACAGTTGTTCCAGAGAAACCAGTGGACTCCATGAGGGCAGAGATTGCATCTCTTTTGCCTACTATTGTATCCCCAGCACTTAGAAAGTGTTTGGCATATCACAGATGCTCAATTTGTTGAAGTCACCATCTTTCTCTCCTTCAGCGGCTGAGTGTCCCAGCCTTGCTTTGGGCCTGTACCGTCTCCAAGTCAATGAGAAAGAAATCCGACTGGTTTAGGACCCCCAACATCACACCTGCATAGGATCTAGAGTAGCTCTGCTTAACTGAGCCCAGGGTAAGTTTCAGAGGTACAGCTTTCCTTCTTGTTCCTCATCCCACGTTTTATGTGTCTAATTTGATTGAATGGGATTCTTCTTAAGTGCCTACTAGGATTTGAGTCCTGCCATTAACCAGCCCCTTTGGTGATGGACCATATCCCCACATAGCTCTTGTTAGCCTTCACTCTTCTTCCCACTGGAGTTGGCCTCAGCTCCCAGAAGCCCCAGCTTTGTCCTGTGTCCGGGCTATCCCTGAATCCACAATGGAGGCATGATTTTGACAGCAAGTTTTGCTAGTACCCATTGACTCTTAACCAAGGTCCCCATCAGAACAGATTCCTTAACTACTGGTTCCAACCTGGATCATACATGAAGCAAACCCCTCTCTAACAACATACATGCACACACAAACACACACACACACAACTTTGGACTTTGGACACACACAACTTTTGGACTAAATTTAAGATATTGTCTCCAGGGCCGGCCCTGTGGTGCAGCAGTTAAGGTCACCCTTCCGCTTCGGCAGCCCAGGGTTCGCCGGTTCGGATCCCGGGTGCGGATATGGCACCACTCATCAAGCCATGCTTTTGTAGGCATCCCATATCTAAAGTAGAGGAAGATGGGCATGGATGTTAGCTCAGGGCCAGTCTTCCTCAGCAAAAAGAGGAGGATTGGCAGCAGATGTTAGCTCAGGGCTGATCTTCCTCAAAAAAAAAAAAAAAGGATATTGTCTCCAATTTGGAGATTGGTTCTATTACCATTATGCCTTTTTAGTCAAAGCTCATTCATTCCTGGGGCTTACATCCATCTCTCTGCCAGCTCGCTGTTGGATTCCCAGTGGATCTCAGGGCCAGGGCTATGTATGGTTATGAGAAAGGCTCCTCTCTTTGGCACTGCACAAGAATTCCAGGGCTAAGAAGGAAAAAGAGAGCCTGACTTTATTGCTTCAATTCACCCTTATTTGTCCACTTCTTTGAAACAGGAGTGTCTTGCTGTCCCTTTCTAAACCACACAACTGACACATATTTTTAAAATTAATGTGTTCCTATGATTTTGTTCCCTGGGCTAATAATTTATCTAAAGGAGATACATGAGCCAATTCTGGCATATGAAAGGGAAGTGGAGCTGATCTGGGAGGGATATTCTTCCTCAAAAACAAGACAAAGGCATCTAAGGAAAAAGCTCTTGCCCCCTCCCCGTTTTTATTGCCTTGAACAGGGGGAATGCCTGGAACAGCAGAAGCAGACCTCCTGCAACTTCCAGATGACAGCATGAGGACAAAAGCCAGCAGGCTAAGCACAGCAGAGTGGGAAGAGAGCTGAGTCCCTTATGGCATCATTTTGCAGCTGAACTGATGCCAGCAACAACCTGCCTCTGGACTTGTGAGAAAATTTATCTATTATTTGTTTAAGCCTAAAGTTGGGTTTTCTTTTCCTTGCAAAAGCATCAGTTCTAACTTGGAGTTAATTTCTCTTTTTAGCACACCAGTCTGGTATCATTTCTGGGTACTGTCTCATCTGACACTTATTGGGACATTCACACATCCCTGGCCCAACGTCTCTTGGAATTTTAGTTTTCCTTTTGTTGTAGCTTTGAGCTCTATACTTTGCCCTGCCCACCACTGGATGTCCACCTGCACTTTTCTCTAAAGAGTTGATAGTTTACTCCAACATGAATATTATGTTTTTAAAATATGGGAAACGATGCAGGAAGGACCTACTACGTGTCAAGGCTCCCCCTCCCCCCCAAACACACTCACATACCAGATATATATAGACCTTACCTCACTGACTCTTCACAGAGGCCCAGTGTGGTAGGTATTAGCCTTCTCCCCCACCCCTTTTATAGCAGAGAAAACGTAAGCACAGAGAGGTTGGGGCATTTGCCCAAGGCCTCTCAGCTAGCAGTTAGTAGAGCCAGTTTTTACATCTACATCTACTGGATCTCAAATATGCCCTTGACTTTCGAGAGACAGGCTTGTATTTGTCAGGGTTCTTAGCTGCAAACAAAGTAGTGCACTCTAGTTCATTTAAGCAGAAGGGCATTTATTTCAGGGTATAAGGTAGCTTACAGAATTTCCAAGAGCGCCAGGGACCAAGTTAAATGCTGCACAGCTCAGAAATACCCAACCACACCATGGACTGTCAACACAGAAATCCCACGGCTACTTGCGCTTGTAAGCACCGGGCGCCCACGACGCTAGGGCCCGGGGAGGCGTATCCTGCCACAGCAGCCGTGGAAGAATCAAATGCCTCCGCCACAGGAGCCAGTCGGCTGCCGTGCAGCTGCCTCCTCCTGGGACTTTTTCACTTTCCAAGTCTCCCAAGCTGGCTTGGCAAAACCTGGGTCATGTATGTAGCTGGTCCACAAGGGAGTCTAGGAAACTGAGTTCTTAGTTTTCCAGCATCTAGAGGTCAGGATGGCAAGTAAGAAGGGTTTGGAAGTGGGACTGAATGAGCCAACAGGAGGCTCTGCCACAGGCTTCCTTAAAGAAAAATCTTTCTGTATGGGAGAGCTACTTAGTTAAGCACTGCCACAAGGCAGGGAGAGCAAATGGATTGCCATTCAGGGGCTTCTCTGAAAAGTTCATAGTGTTAGATGAGATTTTTTTTAAAGATTTTACTTTTCCTTCTTCTCCCCAAAGCCCCCCAGTACGTAGTTGTATACTTTTAGTTGTGGGTCCCTCTAGTTGCGGCATGTGGGATGCCGCCTCAGCATGGCTTGATGAGCGGTGCCATGTCGAGCCCAGGATCTGAAGTGGTGAAACCCTGGGCTGCCACAGCGGAGCGCACGAACTGAACCACTCGGCCACGGGCCGGCCCCCAGTTCACAGTGTTAGGATGATTGAGATGGAATTTCAGGAATGAGGGCCGTGATGAATGAATGATGCCTCCGCTGAGCTGAGGAGGAGGAAATAGGGGATGCTCGCTACAGGTTGAAGAGTTATTCCTGAAATTTGTTTTAGGTAGCTCAGTATATAAACTTATTAAAATATTCACAGACTTCTTGTTTAAGATGGTGATCTACTTCAAAGAAATTCAACACTTAAAAATTTTGTTTTACCCTCTTTTAAATTTACTTCTGGAGGAATATGGCCAAAGAAAGCCTTTCTTTCTGCTCCTCCATGAGCATATGGAAAAGCCAACCTGTGGGACATCCTTTCTATTTGCTGTGATCGTACATGAGATGTTAAATAAAAGGCCTTTCTCTTGATGAGAAGTCTTGTTGGATTGATAGGGTGGAGGAATACTTTCTAGCTGCTCCCATACCCAACACATTAGCAATGGGCACATTTTAACAACGTAAAAAAACCAAACCTTGGTAAGCTTCTTCATTGATTATTCTATGCTAAATTGTAATTTTTTTTTTCCTTTCAAGGGCAATGTTCATTAATTTAATACCACCAGCTAGCTGACAGGTTGTCCTCTAGCCTGTCAAAGGCATTGACGAGTGACAAGGATATTGCTTTTCTTGAAGGATTCTCGGGGGGGGGGGGGGGCTTTTTACTCTCACTCAAAGGGTACTGACAGCAGAGAATGTCACTTCACTAGCAAGGAGTCTCCAACTGGCAGATTGAACATTTCCTGCTGCTGCCAGAAACCGGATACCACAGAGTGAAGCTCTTCTTTGCATTCAGCGTCCTCCCCCCTGCTTCACCCCCCTCCCCACCGCCCTGTTCATTCATTTTCAGAGCCTGTTTTTCTTTTGACAACACTTCCCAGAGAGAACTGTGACAAGTGTACAAATGAACTGTCTATTCCTACTTTGCAGTATAACAACATGTCTACTGTCGTAAATCCTCAAACATAGCAGCTTCTAGTTCATTTTCTTGATGTATTCATTACAGTAGCTATACTGGGGGTTATCGCAGCAAATTTTCGTTAGTGAATATCTCAAAAGATAAAAGTGTGTCTCTCTGAAGGATTGCATAGCTTTCATAAAGATTACTATGAAGTTACTTCAAACCGAATCATGCTTTTCCTATTAACATCACCTTACAAAGGAGGAATTTCATGCTTATAAAAAGATTAGTCTCAACATGGATGTAAAAATACTCAAGAGAACACAGCAATTAAGAAAAAAACTTTGAAAAGAAAAAGGAACATCGGTAATAACAATTGTAGCACAGATTCAGTGTTTGTTGGACTAAAATCATGTTATTTGAATATAGATCCTCCTGTGTCATTAGGCCTAGTTAATAAGTAACCCTTTTAAAAATCTCAGATCTACTGCTTTTAGCCATTTGTTGCAAAGGGATTTAGGTTTTGCTGTTTGCTCATCAGTTTGCTTAATTTTGTTAAAGACTTCTCTTTGTACAGTAGGTCTCACTGCTTTCAAAATACCTGATAGATAAAATGCTCGATTGGCGTCTTTCGTATGAGTTTTCTGCTATCGTTGGTGAGCCCAGGACTGAATCTTATTTCCAGAACCAGGCCTACTGCCTGAGCCATAATACATTGTCGATGACTGGATAAGTTAACTTTAACTCCCACATGCTGTGAAATAATCACTGCCCTAATTTTTTTTATTTCTCTAAGTTTGTATGTCAGCATAGGAGGTTTTATTTAAATGGAATAATGTAAAGTAATTAATAGCAAAAGATGAGGTAAAAGTAAGGAAAAGGAAGAGAGCAGATCGTTGAGAAGAAAGAAACTCATAGAAGTTTGGATAACAAGAATGTCTGGTTGAACAGTTGCTAGTTGAGGGCTGGTTCAGCCTAGAGTAGGGGTTGGCAAACTGAATTTTTGGCCAAAACTGGCCCAGTGCCTGTTTCTGTACAGCTCATAAACCAAGAGTGGTTTTATATTTTTAAATGGTTGAAAAAAACGAAAGAAATCTATTTTGTGGCATGGGAAAATTTTAAGAAATTCAAATTTCAGCATCCATGAATAAAGTTTTATCAGAACACAGCTGCTCCATTGGTTTAAGTATTGTCTATGGCTGTTTTCACACTACAAGGGCCAAGTTAAGTAATTGTGAAAGAGATCATATAGTCTGCAAAACCTAAAATGTTTACTATCTGGCTGGCCATTTACAGCAAGAAGTTGTTGACCCCTGGACTGGATTTCTGAGTTTAAATTTTGATACTTCTCTCTTCCTCACTTCTCCTTTTCTACACCCCTCCTTTTCTTTTCTTTTCTTTTTTTTTTTTTAAAGATTTTATTTTTCTCCCCAAAGCCCCCCGGTACATAGTTGTGTATTTTTAATTGTGGATCCTTCTAGTTGTGGCGTGTGGGACGCCGCCTCAGCATGGCTTGATGAGCGGTGCCATGTCCCAGCCCAGGATTTGAACAGGTGAAACCCTGGGCCACTGAAGCAGAGGGCACAAACTTGACCACTCAGCCATGGGGCCGGCCCCCTCTTTTTCTATACGCATCTTCGGAAGCCACAATCTGAGCTCAGAGGTGGCATCTGGTCAAAGAGCAGGTCTTGGTTTATGCCTACGTCTGAAATAGAAGAGGCCCAGAAAGGGCAGAGAACTTGATAGAAGGCAAACCTGGGTTTAGATTCTGGCTCTGCTGGTTGTATATCTTTACTTAATGAATGTCAGTTTTGTCCTCTGTAAAATGGGGATAATACTTCACAGATATGTAGTCGAAAAAAGTTGAATATGTGCAATGCCTGATATATACTATCTTCTCAACAAATATTAGCTTTCTTTCCAGTTATCTAAGGGACAGTGCTCTGTGCTTGTGGTTGTTTCCCTAAATTCACAGAGATGGTTTGGAGAGGAAGAATTCCTTGCATGAAAAAAACCAGGAGTTTTTTCCTAATTTTTCCTCTGGTTCCTCTCCTGGTAGGGTGATTTAAAGCAACCCTCCCTGGCTTAAGTGGAATTCCTCTCAAGACTGCAATAGGGGTCCTTCACCCTGGGGTCTGAGGAGGCCTGCCTTGTACAAGTAATATTGTGGCTGATGTAAAGAATCTTTGCTTGTACGTGACTTTTCATTGTTTTATTGAAGTTTATCAACTTTTTTTTCACTTTCATTTAGTTCTTTGTTTTTTTTTTTATAAACAGTGTATGTGTGGAGGAGGAAGACATATCCTCTACCTTCTGGCTGGCCTATGAATTAAATTGATGTGAGACAGAATAACAGGAGAAAATCAAACAAAGCTTATAACACATGTACATGGGAGACACTCAGGAAAATTGAGCAACTCACCAAAATGGCGGAGGCTCTCATCTTAAATACCATCTTCAGCTAAAGACAAAGGAGGATGTTGGGGGTGGTGGTTTGGGGCTTCAGAGGGGAGGAAGGCAATTTTCACATGGAGATGGAAAAGCAAATGTTTGGTAAACAGAACTTTGATGAGAGTGGGCTTAGCTAGGATCCTCCCAGTCTACTGATACCCAGAGTTATCTATGGTGATACCCTGTCCTGGGGACAGGCCTTTATTTTAAATTTCTTTTAGGCAGTTAGGGGGAAGGTCAAAGTTTCTTTCAGAGTCTTTTGTTCTTAAAAATAATCAAGGCAGGGCTGGCCTGGTGGTGCAGCTGTTAAGTTCTCACGTTCTGCTTTGGTGGCCCGGGGTTCACCGGCTCAGATCCTGGGTGCAGACATGGCACCACTTGGCAAGCCATGCTGTGGTAGGCATCCCACATATAAAGTGGAGGAAGATGGGCACGGATGTTAGCTCAGGGTCAGTCTTCCTCAGCAAAAAGAGGAGGATTGGCAGCTGATGTTAGGTCAGGGCTAATCTTCCTCAAAAAATAAAAAAAATCAAGGCAAGGAAAAGAGAGACACTTTGGGGTGGCCAATTCTGGTCCCCCATGTATGTCTAGACTTACACTTATAATGACTCTCATTATCCAGTATTATTTCCTTTCTTGTGGAGATCCCTAAAATAACAACAAGATCCTGGCCAATCTCTACATGCTTTTTGACCAAAATGCTCTTAAATTCTTTGAGCATATGCTCTCAAAGGTCTACTGCAAGCACTAAGCAATTTGCCATGTTTTTGAATGTTACTCTTTTTTTCTATACAAAATGTAGATATTCATTAAAATTCTCACACTTAAAATGCTTCCATGGTTATATCTCAACTTTGATTTTGTTCTGGATAGAAGCCACAGTGATGACTCAGTTCATTCCATGAACCTTAAGTCTATTTTGCTAAAATAGACAACAGCTGAGCCATATTTATGTCATAATCTAATGAACCAACAGTGTATAAAATAACATTATAAATCTGGTTCTTTTTTTGTGAAGGAAATTCACTTAAGATACAATTTCCTTTTATATTTATCTAAAGCACACACTGTATGATTTTTTTTTTTTTGAGGAAGATTAGCCCTGAGCTAACCACTGCCAATCCTCCTCTTTTTGCTGAGGAAGACTGGCCCTGAGCTAATATCCGTGCCCATCTTCCTCTATTTTATATGTGGGATGCCTACCACAGCATGGCTTTTGTCAAGCAGTGCCATGTCCACACCCAGGATCCAAACCGGTGAACCCTGGGCCGCCAAGAAGTGGAACTTGTGCACTTAACCACCGGGCCAGGGGGCTGGCCCCCTGCACTGTATGATTTTTACATATTTTTTTTTTTTCTACTTGATCTCTAGAGGTAAATATTAAGTTTTGGAAAAGCTTAGAGTTTTTGCTAAAGACTCGGTCCTGATTTTGATAATTAAGATGAGCTTTGCTGTTTCATTATCTGTAAAGTGGGGATAACTTTAATTTCACATTCTTAATTTGAGTTTATGTTTGCATAAAAGAAGAGCTAAGAGCAGATAGAAAGAGCTCTTCAAGTCTGGAAGTAGCACAGAGTGAGAATTCCTTCACAAGCTGATGCAGAAAATAGATCTGCTTCCTAACAATACCCTGGTGGTGGCAGGGTTGCCAGTGGGGTTGGCCATGGGCAGCTGGATACTGTGCCTTGAGTGCCATGGCATGGGACTATGGGGAGGTCCCAGACTCACAGTTTCATCCTGGATATCCTTCTTCCTCTGCCCCACAGGTGTGACTGGTGGGGGACTGGCTGAGCTGGGTCAGGGAAGTTGCTGGAGAGTGGCTGATTCTTTCCTTTTGCCTGAACACTAGGTGTATCAAGATAAGTCCACTTATTCCATCCCTCAGTGTTCTCTCTGTGGATTGGGTATTTTGCCTGTCTGGTGAGCTACAGCCACGGGGTCTCATTTCTTAATTGGGTAAGGCTAAATTATCAAAGGTCCCAAGCATGGAGGTTCTGGTCTATTTTTCCCCTCCTCGTTTCCCAGCCCAATGAAGGCAGCCACTAGGTGTCTGTATCTGCTCTGTTGTCCCAAACTTACCCTCGGGTGGGCTATCTTAAGGTCTAGACTGGAGCAGAGGGAGTTAATATGATCATTTTGTCTTCCCCACAAAGCTTCATCTTCCAAACTACACTTTATCAGTACTAATAGTAATGTTTGAGTTTCCATCTGTCTTATTCCTTTGTAATATTTCTCAAATGGTCCAGAACCCAGGTGGGAAGAGAGGTACTACTTATGAATTGCCCTCAAAGACTTGATCAAGAGCGATCCCCTCGAACGGTCAATCATGACTTTTACACAAAGGAGGAGGAGTGAAATGAATATTGGACATAGTTGTTGACATACAACAATTTGGACTTACACAATTTTTAAGTTATATCTTGATAGATATGGGCAACTGCCCTTAGTTAGAGGTAGGTCAGAGTTAGCTACGCCCCCATCCCTCACTACCACATTGTAGTGAAAGCAAGATTCAGACAAAGTTAGGTCACCCGTACAGATATTTATTGAGTGCGCACTTATCAGCAAGCAGGCACACAACAGTTCATACGATCTGTTCTCTTTGGTTAGATGAAGGCCCAGTCTGTTCTCTTAGGTGCTGGAGCACACCTTCATAAAAGGTTCATTCTGAGGCAGCAGTGTCAGTATTCTGGAGGCAGGATTCGACTAACTTCATCACTGTCTTCAGGCAGCTGAATCCTCTAAATCAATGGCTGGACATAAGAGGCTTAGGGGTTAAGATATGGACGCCATGCCTTAGGGACCAAGCTCCAGAACATTCTAGATTCTTATACTCTGTTCCTGCCAAGAGTGGCTCAAAGACTTCAGCAATCTACATCTTGACTGCCATCAATTTTACCAGTGAGAACTCTTTTCTAACATAATGATGCTAATTAACAGTCTCCATGCTTATTAAAGATAAAGCATTTATAGAGTGCACTTTCTGATTAGCATGCTGGCTGGCCCCCTGAGGGGTTTGGGGAGTTCCCAACAAGGGCACCTGACTTGGGGCCGGCCCGGTGGCACAGGGGTTGGGTTTGTGTGCTCCGCTTCCGTGGTTCTAGGTTTGCCGGTTTGGATCCCGGGCACAGACCTACGCACTGTTTATCAACCTATGCTGTGGCAGGCGTCCCACGTATAAAATAGAAGAGGATGGGGACTGATGTTAGCTCAGGGCTGATCTTCCTCAAGAAAAAAAAGGAAAGGGCATGTGACTTACCTACCTCACATGTACTGCAGAGCGCACGGCCTCTGCAAATGGCTTCTTCAATATCTTTACAGTCTCGGTTATAAAGCTGAAGGAGTTCAGGGCATACCACCCCAAAATATGCCACTTTGTTGTATTGCTTATTTTGAACAGAAGGCTCTTGAAAAACAGCAAATGCAGGGAGATTTTCTTTGAACTCCCCTTATCTGCCTAAAGACAGATCCTCCAAAAGGAATTCAATTGTCCTAGATCCCTCCCCCTAGTTTCATCAACCAGGGAAGCCTGACTCTGATCACAGGAGAGGAGACTAGAGGTCAACACCACCCCCAGACAAACTGTGTCACAAACTGTCATATCTCCTATCTATTCTTCTAAGGCCCATTTATCTTTCCAAAAAATCGCTTACTCCCTTCTAAGTGGCAGATCCCGTTGCCCCTTGCCCTATTAAGACTGTATATAAGCTCTCAGATCTCATAGCTTTTTGGGGTATTCGCTTTTTTTTTTTACTATGATGCCCCATGGATGTAATATTAAAAATTAATAAATTTGTATACTTTTTCTCTTGTAAATCTGCCTATTGAATTTTCTTTCATAGACCCAGCTATCATATATAGAAGTATGATAGTAGGAAAGTCTTTCTTCTCCTACAAAGGTTTATAGCCTTGTACATGCCTGTATATAGAGAAGAAACAAAATACCAAGGTTCTTTTTTTTTTTAAGATTTTCTTTTTTTCCTTTTTCTCCCCAAAGCCCCCCAGTACATAGTTGTATATTTTCAGTTGTGGGTCCTTCTAGTTGTGCTATGTGGGATGCCACCCCAGCATGGCCCGATGAGTGGTGCCATGTCCGCGCCCAGGATTCGAACCAACAAAACCCTGGACCACTGCAGCGGAGTTCGCGAGCTTAACCGCTTGGGCACGGGGCCGGCCCCAATACCTAGGTTCTTATTTCCTTACATATTTAAACTCTCCAGTTGAGGAGAAAATTTAAAATTTGTGAACAATTAATTTTTTCCCATTATTTTTTGATCATCAGTTATATTATTCTTTTTGGCTTCCTTCTCAATGTTTGAACACATTCCTTATTTATTTATTTATTTTTTAAAGATTGGCACCCAGGGGTTTGGCCCCGTGGCCTAGTGGTTAAGTTCGCGCGCTCCACTGCAGGCGGCCCAGAGTTTTGTTGGTTCGAATCCTGGGCGCGGACATGGCTCCGCTCATCAAACCACGCTGAGGCAGCATCTCACATGCCACAACTAGAAGGACCCACAACGAAGAATATACAACTATGTACCGAGGGGCTTTGGGGAGAAAAAGGAAAAAAATAAAATCTTTAAAAAAAAAGATTGGCACCTGAATTAACATCTGTTGCCAGTCCTTTTTTTTCTTCTTCTTCTCCCCAAAGTCCACCAGTACATAGTTGTATATTCTAGTTGTAGGTCCTTCTGGCTGTGCTATGTGTGGGATACTGCCTCAACATGGCCTGACGAGAGGTGCTAGGTCCATGCCCAGGATCCGACCTGATGAAACCCTGGGTCACAGAAGCAGAGTGTGCGAACTTAACCATTCAGTCATGGAGCCAGCCCCAACATGTTCCTTATTATATGTTGTAAGTTGAATGATTCAGAATTTACTTAACTCCCCCCTTTCTGCCCTCTACTTTTTATATTTTTCCTCAGACCAACTTGTAGTCATAGTTCAATTTTGCGCTGTAGGTTTGGTTGAATATGATCATTATCGTAACTATTATTCCATAGGGTCCCCTAACCCAAATTATTCTGCATCCCATCTCTTTCCAAAAATTACAACATTTGTGTGTGTGTATGTGTATGTGTGAGGAAGATTATTCCAGAGCTAAAATCCATTGCTAGTCTTCCCCTTTTTTTGCTTGAGAAAGATTGTCCCTGGGCTAACATCTGTGCCACACTTCCTCTATTTTGTATATGGGACACTGTCATATCATGGCTTGATGAACAGTGTGTAGGTCCACTCCTGGGATCTGAACCTGTGAATCCTGGGCTGCCGAAGTGGAGCACGCAAACTTAACCACTATGCCATCAGGCAGCCCCCACATCACAGCATTTTGCACAAGTTTGGAAGGTGGTAACCTGTGTCCCCCAAAATGAGTGATCCAGAGGAGCCCAAGTCAAACTGGTGAGCTCAATAAAGACAAAATGGGATAATTCCCTTTGGTCTCAAATGTGTTCCCTTAGAGATTGGTTGTATCTAAATGTTTATTTTTTACTATCCATTCAGAAGAGCCAAGTATGGCATGGGCCCAATATTATGAAGTAAATGGGCCAAATACTATGGTTTGGTGGGTTAAGAATGGAGCCCTCACTCAACATTCTTCATTATAGCCTGTGGATATATTGGAAAAATTGCTAAGAGAGCATGCTCTTTAGGGTAAAAGGACAAAGTAGTGTGGCCTGGTACAGCAACTCTCCTGGTGACTTGAGTTTCTTCTCCCCACCTCACAGTTTATCCACTAGGAGTCCTTCTTAGCCCATGCCCTTGGTCTCATAGAAGGACATGGATTTGAGTGCTCCTCTACCTGTCTGTTCCCAGCCACTTTCCAAGGGTGCCACAAGTATATTATCATGGAGAATGCTTTCTATGGAGTAAGACGGATCCTGAAAGCATCAGTCACATGTGAGATGGAGCCAACCTCACTCATTTATCTCATCAGAATTCTGCTTGTCATATCTGGTAAACAATCAAAAGGGTTTGGGATTTCTTTATTTTTGTCTTAAAGATGAATAATAGAATTTCTGGTCCTGAAGTGAAAAAATGGTTTTTAAAAATTAACTTGGTGTGTTGTGACATGAGTTATGTCCTCCAGACCCACCCCTGTTCCTGTCCACATCCCTCGACTACTTGTCCTCTCTTGGGGCCCTGCATGTTCAGATACATGACATGCTCCCATAGTCCGGAAAGCCTGCCCCTCATGCCCTTGCTGCCTCCTGTTTTGTGTATCAATTGTTTCAATGGTTCATTTCGAATTTCAGTTGTAGTAACTGCTTCAGGTATGATGTTTGGAAACATAAACAAAAATCATCAATGATAATTCACTTGACTGATACTGCATTGCTTAAGCCTTAAAATACATTCCCTAGTTTGTTATTATATAAGTTAGGGGTCTGTTTTTTGACAACCCAGGTTACTAGTCTTTTCACTGGGGTCTCTTGTTGCGCCCTTGGTCTGACTGAAGGCCCGCAAAGCTTAAACCAGAATAATTGTCAAAACTACTTAGGAAAAGCCTCGCAAGTCTCACAGTGCAATGGGAAAAACCTGGTCTAACTGACGTCCTAGTCATGTCCCAGGCTGTACCCTCTCAGGATGTGTCCACTGACCAAAGTGAGTTGTTTCCATCACTATGTCTCTATTGAGCTCACCAGGGCATGGCTTGGCATGGCAAGGCATGCCACCTTCAAAGCCTGTGCCGTTTGTTGTTCCAGCCACTGGTACTTCTCTCTTTGGCCTGTGACTGGTGGACACAAGCATGACCAATCCACTCTTGAATCATGGTAACAGGTATTTAGATGAGCAAGGTGAGTAGGAACTACCGGAATGTCCTCATACAGTTGCGGTAAGGATTAAATGAGATAATGCACATAGAGCTCTTACCACAGAGCCTGGAACATAGTAGTTGCTCAGTAAATGTTATCTGTGATTATATTAGGACACACATATGCCCTTCAAAACTTAGCTCTAATATGGCCTCTTCTGTGAAACCTCCCAGACAATTCCCAAGGCCATAGATATAAAAGTCATTGGAGTTGCTCAAGACTTTTCACCTTACAAAGACTTTTCACCTTACAAAGACTTTTCATCTCTATCATCTCATTTAATTTTTGTGTGTGTGTGTGTGTGAGGAGGATTGGCCCTGAGCTAACGTCTGTGCCAGTCTTCCTCTATTTCATATGTGGGATGCTGCCACAGTGTGGCTTGACGAGTGGTGCTAGATCTGTGCCCGGGACTGAACCTATGAACCCCAGACTGCCAAGATGGAGCATGCGAACTTAACTACTATGCTACCGGGCCGGCCCCTTCTTTGATTTTTATGACTGCCCTGGGAGGCTATATAGGTATTATTATTATTATTCCCATCTGACAGATGATAAAACCAAAGTCCAATAGGATTAAGTGACTTTACCAAAGCCACATTGGACGTGAATCCAAGTCGTGTGACTTATAATCTACTATTTTGTCCACTATAGTATTTTGGTAGAGAATGTGACTTATAATTTTGAGGTACTCACTGCGGATGGAGGAGGAAGTGGTAGAAAGTCCAGTGAGAGAGGAGTACCTGAGGTAGGAAAGAAGCTTATAATAACAGTTGTTGACATCATTTCTCAGTTGTGAGGCATTGGGCAAAGTACATAACCTCTCTGTGCCTTCATCTCCTTATTGGTAAAATAGGAATATTATTGTTATTATCATCGCTATAATTACCCTCAGTCTCCCAGGGTTATTGTAAGGGGTAAATTAGTTAATATATGTAAAACACTTAGAACAGGGCTTGGTATAGAGTGGCATTCAAGACATGTTATCTTTTTTAAAAAATTGAAGAAGAGGATAATGAGTTGGAAGAGAGTCAACCTTCACATCTATTTAGCAATTGAACATCAAAAGCTTGGAACTGGGGTTCAGCCTGGTGGCACAGCAGTTAAGTGTGCACATTCTGCTTTGGTGGCCTGGGGTTCACCAGTTCGGATCCCGGGTGCAGACATGGCACCGTTTGGCACTCCATGCTGTGGTAGGCGTCCCACATATAAAGTAGAGGAAGATGGGCATGGATGTTAGCTCAGGGCCAGTTTTCCTCAGCAAAAAGAGGAGGATTGGCAGCAGTTAGCTCAGGGCTAATCTTCCTCAAAATAAATAAATAAAAATAAAAGAAATTTTTAAAAAAAGGTTGGAACTGGATTTTCCCTAATTATCCAAAACTGTAGTTGTGCATGAAATAAATTGTCAATGAGGTTTGTATAGCTCTGTCTAGCATGTGGCTATGGGCTGGGCATAGCATCTTTTGGTCTCTCAGTATCCTCATGAAAATAGGCCGGTATATCCAGGGACTTTATTAGGAGAAATCAGAGAACAGATTAAAGAACTATCATGGCATGTGCTTTATACTTATTAAAATTGTTTTAAAAGAACTGAGAAAGCTAAAATGTCAAAAAAGAGAAGCTAAGAAGTTGAGCTGGGTGTGCAACATAATGCCAAACCATCTAACTTCCCTCCACTGGCAATGAAAGAAAGCATTTCCGAAATGAAATGATTTTAGTAGATATAGTGATTTGTTTGACCTGGTTTCCTAAAAATTATCTGGCAAGCTGTTTATGTAGCCATGGCATCAGCTGGGTTTCCATGGTTACAAAAATAATTACTTTTCTACATACAGTCTTTGCAACAGAGAAGGGTTTGATTATCAGCTTGAAATTGCTTTGTAATTCAAGGAATTTTATTTCAACTGAAAGAAAGAAACTTAATGTTTAACTATTTTTCTGGAATTGGTCGTGTTTTAAAAGGATAATAGGAGAGAGATTACGGAGATATTCTATTAATTGTGTGGAGTATGTTTTGTTTTTAGAACTAAGCATCCATCCTCAGTTAATAAGATGACAGTTCACTCTGCAGGACCCACGTGCTGCCCTGAGCATCCATGCATGTGTTCCTGGTCGCTCCTTTTCCATGCCCTGTGACTCTTCTCTCAAGTCCCTCTGCTACCCTGCCTTCCTCTCTTTGAGGAGATGACTGGAGACAGAAAATAGAGTCCTTCATCTTATTCAAATAGGTAAAAGGAAAAACACAAAGACCTCAGTGAGAAAATTGCAAAGATGGAGAGAGAGAAGAAATATAAATGATAAATAGATAAACATAGTGATTTTGGTCAGAAGGTTCAATCTCAATGATAGTTATCACCAAAATGTAGACTGAAATGACAATAATACTCCCTTTTTGCCTGTCTCATCAGCAAGGATTCTTAAAAGTAATAGTACTCAGCAGTGACAAACGCATGCTAAGCCTGGAGCTTCTTCCGTGATGTGAAAATTAGCACACAGCCTTCAAAACATGCGTTTTCTTTGCCCAGTCACTCCACTGGCAATGGAGTTTTACCTTATAGGAGTAAAGGTAAAACTCCAACAATAGGAGAATGATCATGATTATTTCTTTTTAATTATTTTAAAATTTCTTTTAAGCCCTTAACTATGAGCTAAGTTCAAATCTAAGGTCTTTACATGTATTTTGTCATTTAGTCTTCATCAGAACTCTATGCGGTAGATACTGTTTTTCCTCTTTTATCCCAAAGGGGAAACTGAGGTACAGAGGACGTAAGGAACTTACTTGCCCAAGGACACACAGACAGGAAGTGGCTCCCATTCCGCAGCCAGGCCCTGAACCACTGTGCCCTACTGCCTAGTTTCAGAAATGGCTTAAGGCAGCAGGCAGAGCTAGATAAAACAACACAATTTTAAGAATTCTGTGGAAGAAAGAAAAAATAATGGTGAGGACATAAAACAAGGCTAGGAATGAGACTAAACATACGTATTATTTGACCTATACACTTGCTAAAAGGAGGCCACAAATGTGCCTACAAGCTTTTTGGCAGCCCATGGATAAAGGGAGATCTGATCAATTACGCAATTCACAGTGCTCATGAGATAGGAGGAGACCAATCACTCAGGAGAAGACCAACTATTCTTGGTAGTAAGACCAGACACAGATTTACTCCACAAGATACAGAAGGTTCTCATGAAAAGAGACACTGTGTAAGGTCATGACTGATGACCTCAATAGTATCTTTGTGTAGACAAATGACCGCTTCTACTGGCTGAGGCTTCCAGCTTTTCTCATTGGGTCTCCTGACCCAACATCAAAACTTGGTACCAGGTGGGCAGGATGTAGGTCAGGCACATCATTCTGTACTGCTCTGGAGATTATAGAGTACCTGAGAGTAAGTGGGCTGATATTCTTTTTATTATTATTATTTTTTTTTAGATTGGCACTTGAGCTAACATCTATTGCCAATCTTTTTTTTCTTTTTCTTCTTCTCCTTCTCCGCAAAGCCCCCCCAGAATATAGTTGTATATTCTAGTTGTAGGTGCTTCTGGTCATGCTATGTGGATGCCACCTCAGCATGGCTTGATGAGAAGTGCTAGGTCCATGCCCAGGATCCAAACCCAGGAAACCCTGGGTAACCAAACCAGAACGCATAAATTTAACACTCCACCATGGGTCCGGCCCTGCTGCCATTCTTTAAATAATCCTCCCTTTGATAAATGTCATGAGACATTAGACTGAGACTGTGCTTTTCAACAAGAACCTAGAATTCAACTTCCCTATTTTGTCAGACAGGTTCATATGTGTTAAGCACCATTGGATTGGAGATGGGAATGATTTAAAAATGTTATAATATGAAATGTCAATTATGCAGCTGTTAAAGATGATGCTTAGGAAGCATTTTGACCATATGACAAATTTCTCAGACTATAATATTAAATAAATAAAGCAGGATACAAACGTATATATCGCATACGATGCCAGCTATGTTTAAAATATATGGTAGCAAGATATGAATCTTCAGTTTTTCTTAACATAGAATCTTATTTTTTCCTTTTATTTCCTGCAATAGAAGAATGCAAGACACTTTCTGGATGGACTGGAATATCTCGGAAAGAGGCACCAGTTTTCAGTTACTAATTGCTTGGGTCCCAGGTTTGACTGGCCATCAAACCGAGCGGAAAGAAGAAGAAAACAGGTCTTGTTTTGATTTGGTTTATTTGGGGTGCAGGAGACTATGGGAGGAGACATAAAGACAATGTACGGAAAGCAGATCAGGGAGAAGGGTAGCAAGGAGCAGGGTTTCCAGAGGGGCCTTCGGAAACCTAGAAGCTGGTCCCTGAGGTTGCCCACGAAAAGAGAGGGTCCAGGCTAGGAGATTTCTGTGCCCAGGAGAGGCTTGGGAGCTGAGCCCTCATACCCCATCAGATAGACCTGCACTTGAATAACAACATGCCCATCATCAGCCTCCAGGGTCTACATCAGTTTCTTCTCACAGAGATACAGGGAGGGCCTTGCTCCTCCCTGAACTTGCATTAAACTGGTAATTGCCCCATCACAGGACTTTGCTGGATCCCTCATTCATTAGCCCGTATGAGCATCATCTTAACCATACCACAGGACACCAGTACAACAAAATGGGGGGTGGGGTGGGTAGAGTTCCTAGATCTAGAAAGAAGAGGTTGAACCAGACAAGTTTGAGATTATTTTAATAGTGCGCATGTGTGTGCATGCATACACGTGCACACACATACACACATGCACACTAAGTACTGGAAGAAACTGTACCTCCTTCAAGGATCCCACCCTGCTTCCCCTACCTGCCCCTTAAATATGGGCGTTGCCCAGGGTCCATTCTCAGCCCTCCTTCTCTTCATTCTAGATAATCTCCCTGAGCCAGTTTCAACTTCCACACAAATTCTGATGCACATTAAATCTGAAATCTCCAGTATGAGTCTTCTTAAATTACTGCCTAAGGACATCCAAAATGGTTTCCGCGCCAGAAACACATCTAGTTTCTCACTTACAAGCTTTTTATTTTTGTCTTTGCTTTTGTTCCTTAATCCCTAAATCCTTGACAAATATTGTTCCCCTGTAAGAAGGAGGGTCCTGGGAAGGAGAAGAACTTTTGTGCTTACAATCCTCACAAAAACTCTGTGAAGTAGGTATAGTCACTCCTATTTATCAATGAGGAAATTGAGGCTTGGAGCAAAAGTAACTTGCACAGGAACAAACAACTTCAAAGTAGGACGAGTGTGGCTTAAAGTCAGACCTAGTGGCTGGCCCGTGGTTAAGTTTGCACGCTCTGCTTCAGCGGCCCAGCGTTTCGTTGGTTAGGATCCTGGGCGCGGACATGGCACCACTCGTCAGACCAAGCTGAGGCAGTGTCCCACATAGCGGAGCCAGAAGGACCTACAGCTAGAGTATACAACTATGTACCAGGGGGCTTTGGGGAGAAGAAGAAAAGAAAGATTGGCAACAGATGTTACTTCAGGTGCCAATCTTTAAAAAAAAAAGCAACAAAGTCAGACCTATCCATTTCCCTAAGAACAGAAGGTTGATGGTTTCATGCTGGGGAATTGAACTTCTTGTTCCCAGGATATGGGATACTATGCTAACCAGGAAATAACTAATTCTTCTCCTAAGACATGTTAGTGTACGTGGTATTTTCTAAGTCACCATAATCTTTTAACCTAAGTTTTATTCTAGAATCCTGAGCAGAGGCTGTGACCTTCTAGCTTCATCTACCCTCTGATATTACTTGGGACCTCAGCCTGTCTGGCAAAAAGTTGCATTATAAGACTCACACTATAAAGAGAAAACACTCCTCCTCCTGTGTCGCCTTTACTCTCACATCACTACCACACTACTTCACTCCTGACACCAGATGTGTGGGTTTGCCACACATCAAGCAAGTCTGGGACACCAGCTGTGTCCTACAATTCAACTCAACTCTGACACTATCTGCCTGGAGATAGCCTCAGATCCACACGTTAAGGGCTCAGTCCCACAAGACTGCCCTTCCCCCCATCCGTCAATTGAAAGTCAAGGGTGTTACTTGTGCTTCTGACAGACTGGCTATAAATCAGAGGTTCCCACGCCTCAATCCTTCTGTCCAATTAATCTGCCAAAGCAACTCACAGAACTCAGGAAAACAATTTACTAACTAGATTACCGATTATAAAGGATATGATAAAGGATACGGATGAACAGCCAGATGAAGAGAGGTACACAGGGTGAGGTCTGGAAGGGTCTCAAGTGCAGAAGCTTTTGTCCCTGTGGAGTTGGAATGTACCATGACTGTGTTCACCAACCAGGAAGCTCTCTGAGTCCAGTCCTTTTGGGTTTTTACAGAGGCTTTGTTTCAGAGGCATGATTGATTAAATCATTGGCCATTGGTGATTGATTCAACCTCCAGTGCCTCTCCTCTTCCCAGAGGTGAGGGATAGAGGGTGGGCTGAAAGTTCCTACTCTCTAGTCATGTTGTTGGTTCCCCTGGCAAGCAGCCTCCATCCTTAGGGCCTTTCCAGAAGTCACCTCATTAACATAAAGTCTGGTGTGATTGAATGGGGCTCATTAGGCTCTGAAGCCATTTCAGGAACCAAGGACAAAAGACCAAATACTAGGGGCCGCCCTGTGGCGTGGCCAAGTTATTATGTTTGCACCCTCTGCTTTGGTGCCCAGGGTTTCACCAATTTGGACCCTGGGTGTGGACCTGGCACCGCTCATCAAGCCATGCTAAGGTGGCATCCCACATGCCACAACTAGAAGGACCACAACTAAAATATGCAACTATACTGGGGGGCTTTGGGGAGAAGAAGGAAAAATTAAAAAAAAAAAAAAAAAAGACCAAATACTATAGTGAAAGATGCTCCCGTTGCTCTTAGTAGATTCCAAGGGTTTTAGGAGCTCTGTGCCAGAAACAGGACCACCAAATATACATTTCTTATTATAAATCACAATATCACACACACTTTCTGATTTCAAAATTTACTACAAAGCAACAATAATCAAGACACTGTGGTACTGGCATGAGGATAGACATATAGACCAATGGAATAGAATTGAGAGTTTAGAAATAAACCCATAAGTCTACAGTCAACTGACTTTTGACGAAAGTCCTAAGACCATTCAATGAAGAAAGAATGGTCTTTTCAACAAACTGTGCTGGGACAAGGGCGTGATTGCACAAACCGCTGTTTTTGCCACATGCAAAAGATAGAATTAGACTGTCATCTCACAGAGTGTACAAAAATTAATTCAAAATGGATCAAAGACCTAAATGTAAGAGCTAAAACTATAAAAACTCTTAGAATAAAGCATAAGTCTAAATCTTCATGACTTCGGATTTGGCAATGGATTCTTAGATATAGCATCAAATGCATGAACGACAAAAGGAAAAATAGACAAATTGAACTTCATCAAAATTAAAACCTTTTGTGCTTTACAGGACACTATCAAGAAAATGAAAGAACAGCCCACAGAATGAGAGAAAATCTTTGGAAACCATATATCTGATAAGAGACGGTTATCTAGAATATACAAAAACTGATATGACTCAATAATAAAAGACAGGGCCGGCCCAGTGGTGCAGCGGTTAAGTGTGCACATTCCGCTTCGGCGGCCCAGGGTTCGCCAGTTTGGATCCCGGGTGCGGACATGGCACTGCTTGGCAAGCCATGCTGTGGTAGGTGTCCCACATATAAAGTAGAGGAAGATGGGCACGGATGTTAGCTCAGGGCCAGGCTTCCTCAGCAAAAAGAAGAGGAGTGGCAGTAGTTAGCTCAGGGCTAATCTTCCTTGAAAAAAAAAAAAAGATAAAAAATAAAAAATAAACAAAAAGACAAATAACAATTAAAAAATGGGCAAAGGATCTGGAAAGGCATTTCTTCAAAGAAGATACACAAACGGCCAATAAAGACATGAAAGGTTGCTCAACATCATTAGCCATCAGGGAACTAAAAATTAAAATTATAATGAGACACCACTTTATCTACTAGGCTGCCTAGAATGAGAAAGTCAGATAACAAGCATTGGTAAGGATGTGGAGAAATCGGACCTTTCATACACTGCTGATGGGAGTGTAAAATAGTTCAGCTGCTTTGGAAAACCGTCTGGCAGTTCCTCAAAATGTTAAACCTAGCGTTACCAAATGACTCAGCATTCCACTCCTAGGTATGCCCAAAAGAAATGGAAACATGTCCACACACAAACTGTACACAATATTTGTAGCAACATTATTCATGATAGCCAAAAGGTGGAAATAACCTAAATGTCCATGAACTGATGAATGGATAAAAAATGTGCTTTATCTATACGATGGAATATTATTCAGCCATAAAAAGAAAAGTATAACTGATACATGCTACACCATGGACAAGGCATGGACAAATCTTGAACACTTATGCTAAGTGAAAGAAGCCAGTCACAAAAGACTACATATAATATGATTCTAGTTATATGAAATGTCCAGAATAGGGAAATCTGTAAAGAGAGGAAGTAGATTAGTGGTTCCTTAGGGTTCAGGGGAAGAGGAGATGATAGCTAAAGAATACAGGGTTTCTTTTTGAGGTGATAAAAATATTCTAAAATTGACTATAGTGATGGCTGCACAATTCTGTGAACATACTAAAAACCATTGAGTTGTAAACTTTAAGTAGGTGAATTCTATGGTATGTGAACCATATCTCAATAAAGCTGTTTAAAAAAAAAGATTGACTACAATAGATGATCTCTACAGTTGCTTTGGGCCTTAGGTGATTCCTGCAGTTAGGATGGAGGAATAAGAACTAAACTGTGGCCGAGTGGTGAAGTTCACGTGTTCCACTTTGGCAGCCCAGGGTTTCACTGGTTTGGATCCTAGGCACGGACATGGCACTGCTGGTCAAGCCATGCTGAGGTGGCGTCCCACATGCCACAACTAGAAGGACCCACAGCTGAAAATATGCAACTATGTGCTGGGGGGCTTTGGGGAGAAAAAGGAAAAACAAAATCTTAAAAAAAAAAAAGAACTAAACTGGCTTTCTCAAGCTCTTTGTTTCATCTAACTGAAAAAAAAAAGTCACCTTACATGGGTGTTGAGTTTGAACCTTAGGGCTAATTATTCTACCAAACCTCCCATCAAGGTTTAAGGACCCAGGTTCCTTCTGTCTTGTTGCTCAGTCTACGTGACTTTCATTATTGAAGTTATTTTATGGGCCAGGATGGCTCCTGGAGCTCCAGTCTGCATTCCAACCAGCAGGAAAGTGGAAGGAGAGAAGGTCATCCTTCCTCACATTAAGAACATTTACTGTGAGCTGTCCACACCACTTCTTAAACCCAGTTAGCCAGATCCTAGACACTGGCAAGTTATGTAATGTACTAACTTAAATAAATGGTCACATTTATTACATGACCATGCATGCAGCAGAAATTGGGGGTGCAATTACAATAGAAGAAGGGAATAAATGTTGAGAGACACCTACTAGTGGGCCATATTCTACAATTTAACTAATCAGCTCCCTTTTCATCAGTATCCTCAATTTCCTTGTCCCCTAGTCCTCTTGAACATTCACTGACAAAACCTTAATTCTGGATTGATACAGCTACCCACCATCTCTGCTCTTGATCCTCTGGAAAAAAAGTCATACAATAATGTGGCTTTTAATGCCTCTATAAATTCATGATTTTTAACTTCAGCTGGGCTCTTGATTCAGTGAGGTGACAAAAAATTACTCAAAACAGTCTTTATATTCTTTGATCCATAGCATCTCCTAAGACCTTAGGCGCATTTATCACTTTAGTGTCTATCGCATAGTTTTGCTCACTAAAGTGGTCCTCAAAATAAGTTTTATAAAAAAGAAGAGTTGGTATTCTGAAACTGGTGACTCAGAACATTCCTCAGATTAAGAAAGTCAGTGAACAAATTCTAAAGAAATAAGGCTTGGGGAGCCTGCCCCGTGGCACAGCGGTGAAGTGCACATGTTCCGCTTCTCGGCGGCCCCGGGTTCATCGGTTCAGATCCCGGGTGCGGACATGGCACTGCTTGGCACGCCATGCTGTGGTAGGCATCCCATGTATAAATTAGAGGAAGATGGGCATTGATGTTAGCTCAGGGCCAATCTTCCTCAGCAAAAAGAGGAGGATTGGCAGTAGTTAGCTCAGGGCTAATCTTCCTCAAAAAAAGAAATAACACTTGGTAGTCAGGACTTTTTAGGTTTGTTTTAAAGAAAGAATAAGTTATATTAGCCAGTGTACTGCAGTGTGCTGCAAATTCTTCTGGCTGTTTTTAGCCAAAATAGATGGAGGCTGGACTTAATAATGAAGAAAGAATTAATGGGATGAGATTGCTCCTAAAATAGGGCAAATGTTGATGGCAAAAATGGTAAAATCAAGAATTTTGAAGAAAACATCATTTAGAAAGTAAAGCAAAAAATAGATGGGAAAATGAAATCCCAACTAAAATTAAATCAAGTGCTTGGAGAATACCAGTGCCTTTATGGTGGGGAGATGACAGGAATGTAGGCTGTGGCTAAGAAACAACTCCAGAGAATCTGATGGCCACTGATTTCGAAGATGTAAAACAGGGAGAGAACTGCTCTGTGGCTGGTTTACAGCTTTCATCAATTAGCACTGTGCATCTTAGAAGAGACAAAAGACAGACAAAGCAGCAGAGCTGGGAGGGCTCCCAGGATCTGGGTCAGGGGCAGCTGCTCGGAGGGCTGGTACCTGAGCAGTTTGGAGGTCAAGTCCTGGCCCCAGACGGCATTGATGGGGTAAACCTCATGTCTACATTGTGGATGCGTCTGGAGGTCTCAGTGTGAGATGCTCTTGCAGAAAGTATTTCTTACCAGCAGTTCATAGCAGGGCATTCCAACGTACCACAGACCTCCTGCTCATTGTGTGTTTTCCCCTCCATTGTTTCTGGCGTCACGGAGTTGTCTGCTTAGGCTGTCTCCACATCTTAAACTTCTCTTCATGCTTCAGTCTACTACAATCTGCTTTCCACCCTCTCTGTCCTACACAAAGTACTTGCCAAGAGTACCTCCCTCCATGTTGCCAAATCCAGTGACATATCTGTGTCCCTATCTTACTTGACCCTGACGTCGCAGCGACATTGACTTGGTCCTTATTCCTCCACTCCTCAAAACTCTTCCTCTTTTGTTCCCTTCAGATGGTTTTCTCCTGATTTTCCTCCTACCACACTGACTGGTCCCACTCAGCTTTCTTTGCCAGCTGTTCCTCTTCAACTCAACCTTTAATAAGGGCACCTCGGGGCTAGGTCCTGGACTCCCTTTTCTTGTCTACACCCTTTCCCTAGATAATCCCATCTACTTCCTTCACTTTAAATACCATCTAATGCTAATGATTTCCAGAGGAGAATTGTTAGACCTCCCAAGAAGTCTCTTCTTAATTCTGGTCTTACATCCAATTGTCTACTTAACATTTCTATTCAGATGTCTCAAAACTGTCTTAAATTTAATATGTTCAAAATAGAACTTTTAATCTCCTGAAATTCCCTTCCAGCCTTTCCCATCTAACTAATGCCAAACCATCTTCCCAATTGCCCGTCAGAAAATTAGAATTTATTAATGATTCCTTTTTAATCCCGATCCCATATCCCATCTCCAACCAAGTCTTGAGACCTCTATCATCCGCCCTCCCCATATATCTTGAATCCATCCACTTCTTTTCCCTACTGCCACCACCCAGTCCGGGCCATTTTTTCTCCTAGACAACCACAACAGCTTCCTAACTAGTGACCCCATTTCTATCTTTTGATACCTCCAATCTTTTTTGCATGTAGTAGATAGTCTCTAAATACAAATCAAATCATTTCATTTCCTGACTAAATAATCAAAAGCCTCCCACTGCACTGAGAATAAAACCTCAATTCCTTATTTTTCCTTTTTTTTTTTTTTGGAGGCTGTTGGGCAAAGGAATGCTTCTGAACTGGTTCAGAATCTCTATATAAATGCTGGGGACATCAAAAACCAAGAGAAGGGGACATATTTTAGCAGAAAGAAGCAGATTAAAGAATTTTATTCAAATCTTGAAGAGCTGGGTGCAAGGCCAGCCTCAGGGACAAATGTGAATTAGAGGATGTTTGTCTTCAGTGTTCCCAGCCTCCGGTTCCTTCCTTGGTATAACTCTTTATCAAAATCAGGAAAAAATAAAAAGGAAATATAACTGTAAATTTAAGTTTAATAACGTTTTGCATTTTAAACTTATTTCTAATTATGAGATGATAGACTTCTCTCTTTATTCCCAAAGGAATTTCAGACATCATTGAGGGGGATTAGAAAGAAGAGCAGAGGATTTGAAACGTCCTTTCTGGCAGCCTTAAAATCTCAACTCACGACGTACCAGCTATTCTGACTTAAAGGCTGATTCAGTTAGGAAGCGTATTTAAAGATTTTTCTAATGCTTGCCGAGAAGCTAAACAGAAGTATCTTGTCTCTTCCGGTGTGAAACTCAGTTGGCTAGGAAAGTTTCTTAGTCTGTGAATATTTGCACTTGAAAGGATCATGTTCTTTTTTTTAAAGTTGAGATACAATTGACATATAACGTTACATTAATTTCAGGTGTACAACATCCAAATTCCTCAATCTAACCTGCAAGGCAGGCACCATCCCTGACCCCCTCTCTAGAGGTGCCCATCTCTCTGGTGGCATCTTAGGCCATCTCCCCTCGGCTTATGAAGCCTCAGCATCTGAGTTTTATTCTTCGCACTCACCAAGCTCTTTGCTGCCTTAGGTTTTTACACATGCTGTTCCTCTGCCTGGAAAGCTCTTCCCCCACATTTTGCATATCCAATTCCTTCCTGTTCCTTAGATGCTAAGATCAATATGTATCACTGCTTCAGAAAGACCTCCACTGATCATCCGGTTATTCTTTTTTCAACCTCAATCTTATCCTTATTTTTCTTCACAACTTTTAAAAACAAACATACATGCTGCTTACTAGGTGTCTGATACTATTCACAACAATCTCATTAGTAGATGATATTATTATTTTCCCCTCTTTAAGGATGAGGCAACTCAGGCACACACAGCCAGCAAGTGGCAAAGTGAGAGTTGACCCAAGCAGACCAGCTTGTGCTCTTAATCACTATGCTGTATCCTGCCTGTCAATGTCCCAATCTGGAATTATTGCATTAATTTATCTTTTTTGTTGTTGTGGTTTGTTTTTTTGTCTGTCCCTCCCAGAACATAAGGGAGGAGATGTCCTTTCAGGAGGTCAGGGACCATTGACCACTCTCATCTTATTGGTCACTGACTTCACAAGGCCTACAATTGTACCTAGGACTTAAAGGGTACTTAATAAAGATTGGTTGAATGAACGAACGAATGAGAGAGAGCAAGAGAAAGCAATATTCCTGCTGACAAAGTTGGTGAGAGGTTGGTTTGAGGTACTAGGTCACAAAATACAATTTTTTCCTAAATATCTGTAAGTAAGAAAGTTCCATAAGTGATTGGAGGCTGCTAGGATAAAGAAATATGAGGGAACCCTGCTTCTAGGAATGAAATTTAAGAAATTGTTTTCTAGATACTTGTCATTGATATATATATATACACACACACACATATATGTAAGTTTATAGAACATGTATGACACATACAGATGAAGAAAGAGATGTAACTGCAGTGCAGTACTGGCAGAGTACAGTGTACAAGGAGGTAAGTTTACTTGCTTCAAGTTAAACACCAACATAAAAAGGATCAAAGTTGTAGTTAGCAAAATCTTTATTTTTTTTTAAGGAAATTAACCCTGAGCTAGCTACTGCCAATCTTCCTCTTTTTGCTGAGGAAGACTGGCCCTGAGCGAACATCTGTGCCCATCTTCCTCTACTTTATATGTGGGACGCCCACCACAGCATGGTTTGCCAAGCAGTGCCATGTCTGCACCTGGGATCCACACCGGCAAACCCCGGGCCGCTGAAGCGGAACGTGCACACTTAACTGCTGTGCCACCAGGCCGGCCCCAGCAAAATTTTAAAGTGTTAGAATAGTCTACACATCTGAATGAAGTCAGATTGAATAAATTAACAAAAGTGTATCCATCAGAAAAATGGGGCAGGATAGAGTACAGGGAATGGGCGGCAATGGACACTTAGAAAAAGGAAACTCACAGAGGCAAACTCCATCCTTAGTTCTGTCCAAAGGAAAGGGAGACACAGGCAGTCTGTTCCAGGTGTTATGATTTCTGTGGAAGGGCTGTGCCTACACTTCGTGGAGTGAGGGACAGCCAGGTGCACACTAGGAAGAAGGCAGTTAGTCTAGCTAACCACTATTACAGGTTTCATCTCTTTCTCTTCAGCAGCTCAGGACCATTCATCATTGTGATAGAGGATGGGCGCTACAGGAGCACCCAGGAGGGGCTTCTCAATTGGAGCGGGAGAGCAAGGCAGCGTAGGCAGACTGATGTGGTCATTATCATTCCTGCTTCTCTGCCAGGTTGCAATTCATGGTGGTCCCAAGTTTCAAGTGTGTTTTCCATCCATCTATTCATTCATTTATTTATAGATCCGATAATCACAAGAGAATATTCTGTTGTAATTGTCAGCATCTGGAAGGAATCTTTTTTGTTTATTTTTGGAGGCAATGAAAATCATACCCAGAGAGCCTCATAGTCAAGGCTTTGTGAGGGCATTGTCATTTGCTCTTCCACACTATCAGCAATTGTCTTTTTTCTTTACTAAGTGCTCAAAGATGGGAGAAATGAGTGCTGCTTTCTAACTCAGAAAGCTTGTGTGTGTTTTGAACACCTCCTGGCCACTGAGAAACAGCTGTCATAAGTGCCACCCAGGAGAGAGGAAAGGAACTGGTCACACACCTGGTCTGTTGATCCCACAGCCTACTGGTTACACAGAAATTACTCTTTTCCTGCTCCTATGGCTTTCTTTCCTCTTGCGTGTTCTCTATTCTCATCTGTTCTTCATTCTTTATTCTATTTCACTCTGACTTTGTCTTCACCTCCTTTCGTGACTCTTCATCATCACTCTTCATATTGATTAAAGTGGTCATTTCACAAGCATATAATATTTAGTTGTAGGGTTTTATGTTTTTTCTTTTCTTTCTTTCTTTCTTTTTTTTTTTTTTTTTGAGGAAGATTAGCCCTGAGCTAACATCTGCTGCCAATCCTCCTCTTTTTGCTGAGGAAGACTGGCCCTGAGCTAACATCCATGCCCATCTTCCTTTACTTTATATGTAGGACGCCTACCACAGCATGGCCTGACAAGCGGTGCCATGTCCGCACCCAGGATCTGAACCTGCGAACGCCGGGCGCCACAGCATAACGTGCAAACTTTACCGCTGCGCCACCGGGCCAGCCCCTGTAGGGTTTTATTAGTAATGAGTGAAGGTGAAGCCAACATAATGATCCACTTTAGGGGTCTGGAGTTAAGGTGACATTTTGGCTTCACCACTTAAGAGTTGCCTGACTTTGGGTAAATCACTCGCCGTCTCCGTGCCTCTTTCACCACCTGTAAATTGGGGATTCGGGTCCCTGCCTTCGAGTTGTTGTTAGGATGGGAGAGAATGCATGCACCGTACTCAGAAAAATGCTTGGCACGAGGTCTCAAGAACTATTAGCTTTTATTACTTTAAAAATGTTTTATTGTAGGGTATTATTGATACCGTATATAGGGAATTTCATGCACTTTTCCTTTACTGAAGAATCTGTAAAGTAGAACCACTGGGGTAAGAAATAATGGTATCTAGAGGTTCACAGGAGGCATGCATTATAGAGATCTGGTTCTGAGTAGATAGTGATTTGTGATAAGCTAGGCACAGAAACGTTGGGTGAGGATAAGCGATCTTTAGCTAAGAGTGTCTGAGGGGATAGTAAGGTTATCTGGGGAGAGTGTGAGGCGAACCAGCCCAAACTAGGGAAAGGAACGGGGAGGAAGAGGGCGGAAACCGGCGGGTGCCTTGGGGCGCGTCTGGAAGGCTTTGGAAGCACAGTGTTTGGGTGCAGGCGGCCAAGGAAGGACGTTGCGAGCCCGGGGGACGAGAAGAAGGATGCGCGGGCCCCGAGTGCGCTAGTTACTGTTTGCTTTTCCTTGAGGAAGGCGCCGATTCCAGGCAGTTTCCTGAGCTTGAGCTCTCTTCGCAGCGAGAGAGCTGGGGCGCCCACGCCACTCTTGGGGGCTTCGACGTCCCCCGGGCAAGCTCTGGGGGAGACTCCCGCCCGCGGCGAGCCGCGCAGGGCAGAGGCTCCCTCCCCGCGCGCGTCCCCCCGCCTCCGCCTCGGCCTCGGCCTCCGTCCCGCGCGCCCCCTCCCCCGGTGCAGCCAGCGGCGTGGCCCGTGCGCCCGGCGGGAGGCGCCTCGGGATGTTTCCGTCGGATCCTGCCCTCCTCCCCCCGCGCTGACTCCATCCGCCTCCCCGCCCCCTGCTCGGATCCCCGGCCAGGCGCGAAGGGAGGGAGCGGGCCCGAGACTGCATCATTCCGCACTGGCTGCAGCACGGCCAGAGCGAGCAGGTGGAGCGAGCGAGCGAGACGCGAGCCGGAGCGCGCCAGACCCGGGGGAGACTGCAGTGACGCTGCCCGGGAGACATGGCGGCCGGGCGCCTCTGAATAAGCAGAATCCGGAGCCCCTCGCCGCCCCTGGCCGCCGCAGCCCAGGCCATGCCGACCGGCTGCTGACCGCACGCAGGGGCCGGCCCAGAGGACACATGCGGCAGCAGCTGCCGCCTCGCCCTGATCCTCTCCCTGCATTCTCCATGTTGCATTTCTCGTCAGTTTCCCTGGCAGTGTAGCTGCTGCTGCCAGAGGAGCAGTCAGGGCTTGGCTCTCTGCTCATTCATCCAGCTACACTTTTCTTTTCCGTTTTTACCCTTCCCTTCCCATTTCCTTCTTCCTTACCCTGCCTGCTTTGCATCCATCTCCCCCACCCCATCACCCGCTCCTGCCTCCATCCACCGGGGCTATGGCCGCAGAAGAGGTATCGCAGACTGTGGACCATTATAAGACTGAGATAGAGAGGCTGACCAAGGAGCTCACAGAGACGACCCACGAGAAGATCCAGGCTGCCGAGTACGGGCTGGTGGTGCTGGAAGAGAAGCTGACCCTCAAACAGCAGTATGACGAGCTGGAGGCTGAGTACGACAGCCTCAAACAGGAGCTGGAGCAGCTGAAAGAGGTGAGTTGCCTGTCACCTTTTCCCTCCTCGGCCCCCGTCCCCCACCCCCAACGCCCACTCATCATTTATAAAGAAGTCGGAAAAGATGCTGTTGAAAGGCCTGTTTCTTCATCTTAGAGTCCTTTGTTGATAACTGAAGATTGAAAGAGTCCATTGTTTTTCCCCCAAGAGAAAAATTGCCCAGGGATTGAATGTGTAAGCTGGAATTTG
The DNA here is from genome assembly GCF_021613505.1 of Equus quagga. NCBI lineage: Eukaryota > Metazoa > Chordata > Mammalia > Perissodactyla > Equidae > Equus > Equus quagga. The sequence goes on along the minus strand of NC_060267.1, from coordinate 29,396,118 downwards.
GGAGGCAAGGGCTGTTAAGGCTGTGGGGGAGGGAGATTCATAAGTCTTCAAGTCTCAGCGCTCTAAGGCGACATTCAGTTGGGTTGGAATGTATAAATCAAACTTCTCAGAACTGCTGTGATTTCAAACTCAGGTTTCAGTGACAATCCCATAATCCACAAAGGTGATGAGTAGGTTTGTGCCGAGGACCCACAATTTCAGGTTCTGTGGTACCTCAGCCTTCTGCTGGCCGTAACCACCCCTTGATAAGAGAGGGAACTGTGATTAGAACTTCCGGCCAATCCCATTTGACAAAGGCTGGGCGGTCTTCATTCTTTTTGGCTTTAGTTATTCTTGTCGTCCGGCTGCAGGAGAAAAACAACTGCTGAGTGATCCCTCTGTCTTGATTTCACCTCTGAGTGAGGCTGGGCCATGCCCAAGTCTGATAAGGTCACCCTGACCAGGGAAAATTTAACTCCCCACAAATGATCAGAAAAGTGATATGTTTCAAATACATGGGTAGCTGTGCATTTCAATGAGGTTCTTCTGTTTGAAATGACTACATTTATGAAACCAGAGTATCACAAATGGGCCGTGTATGACACTTGTCCTCTTTTAGTCTTTTGATGTTTGGCTTCTTTTAAAGACTGGCTAATGTATTAGAGGAAAATAATGAATATGCTTTGATTTCCTATCAAACACTCATATGGGAATATACATATTGTTGAAGGAACTCAGTCTGTTTTGCCTGATTCCTGAGGCACTATGGGTAGCACGTAACCAGTTATAAATTTAAATGTACACACTGCTTTTCTATGTGACAAGTCCTTATTTTTAGGTGCATATTGGCATTTTAAATGTTAATTCTAATTTGGTGTATAATAATATCACAAATGTTTTTCTTATAACGTACTCAGTTTTTCGGGGAGTGTCTTGTGTTGTTACAGTTGAACACGATGACTTAAGACACGTATAATCAACTTGTCTTCTAATTTAGCACATAAAATGGTAAGCATTTGTACTGTCAGGTACGTTTTATTTTTATTCTGATGTCTAAATGCCAAAAAATAGATATATGGTAAAAACCCCAACTAGAAATCTGATTTTTGTGTATCAGGCTATAAATTTCTAGTTTATATTTTTCTTACCATGCACACGTCTGTTCTTAACAACAGCTGGACTTACTGGTATTTGCCAATTTAGATTAGTTCTTAGGCTGATATGTTTAAATTCAATGATGCTAAACCTTGTGGACTCAGGAAACAGGATGGTGATTGCAATTCTCAGAGATGTTTTGATGTTGTCTACACCTGTCAACACTGCTTTACCAAGACAAGGAAGTTCAAACCAGGCAATGGTAAGCCATCACCTCCTTGAGGAAGGAAGTGGACTTCATTTAGTGAAATGGAGTGTAACTGTCAACTGACCTTCCTGCTTGATTTAAACAACCCTTCTAGGGGGATTTCTGTGTCGTTTGCACTTGCCCTAAATAGTAAACCTCAATGCATTTTTGTCTGCCTTTCCTAGACCATGAGCACTTAAGGGGAGGAAGCTGTCTTAATTTACTTCGCAACCAAAGCCTTTAATACAAAACCCAGCACAGAGTGAGCAAGCAATAAATATTTAGTGAAAGAATAAGTTTATACTAGAAGAAGATACACTTTTATCAAGCTTTCACTAGTCAATATGGGTTAGTGTCAGAGAAAGACTAAGAAAATTTGGAAGTGTAGGAAGTGACTGGTATTTAAAAACTACCTGTATTACTTTCATCAGCGATAATCGGAAAAATGAGAAAAAAAGTTTTGTGGGAATAGTATAACATCAGTTTCTTAATACAGAATAGTGCAAATACCAATTATAAATTTTCTCTATAAAAATCTGAAGCATATTTGTATAACAGGAGGTTAATAAAAATTTATCAGGATTATTTTTACCGAATAATACTTATTTACATGTGTATTTTGAGTTGCATTTAGCATAAATATAGTTCAATTTTGGGTTTCTGATGAATTGGCTTACATAATTATATAAAAATGTATTTTAAGGTAATAAAATAATCATTATACCTGATTATTTGATAGTGAGACCTGTTATTTTCATCTTTTAAACATGATGTACACTTTAGTTGTGATTATTGTTTAAATGAGCTAAATCTGTCTCAATAATATTTCCTGTTTGAAAAGTAAATCCAAATAATTGTGCAAACTAAGGCATTCCAACGATGATATCATATAGAACCCATTTTTGAAAAACATGTTTTGTGAGTGGTCTGATTTTTCAAAAGGAAGGTTTGTTCGTTTTCAGGTATATATAGTAAACAATGTTGTCACGTTATATCTATTAAGCCATGTATAAAAGAAATCTTTGGCTTGTTTCTAGGTTCTTTCAACAAATACGATCCATTTAAAAATAACTGGATCACTTCTGGGACTGTCAGCAGAGGAACACTGTATTAAGTCCAAGTTGGACATTAGGATTTGCAGTGTAGCCACCCAGCTCAGTCTTTACAGCTCATTTTGTTTTCGAGAGTCAGCACCCAGCAATGTGGCTGTCCTCCTTCCCGGGCTGTGTCTGCTGTGACAATGATGCAAGTGAGCAGGGCTGCCTGAAGATGTGCAAAATCAGGATGATGAAGTCAGTAATTTTTTTCTGATGTCTTTCCTCGGTCTGGATTGCTTTTTGGCCTGAGCTGCTGTCCTTTGGGGCTCTGCTCCGTGCCTCCATGACTGCTGTAATTCTGTTCCCAAAAGAACACACTTGAAAGCAAAGTACTAAGGATCTGAAAGAAGGATGACTTCTGACATCGTCATAACGTCCTCCTTTATATTATCTTTGGGCGCCTGGACAAAGCAACATGTCCACTAGAATACTTGACCATAGTTTTAGAAGCTCACAAATAATCCTTGCTTTTCAGTGACCTGGGGAGCACCCGTGCCCAGTTATGTTCCCGGCCTGGCTGACTGTATGTTTGGGATGTGCATAAATCAGCACTGTGGCTGTCACCCAGGCCAAAATAGTGTTTGAAGAAGAGTCATGTTCTAAAATAATTCGAAAACTAAAAATATACATACGTTAAAAAGGTACCCCGAATTTAAAGGTTTTTTTTAAACGTAAAAATTGTTCGAAATTTAAAATGTAGTAAACTTTAAAAAGATTCCCTTAGAAAGGAATGATTCAGCATTCCCGGTAGCATTTTAGAAAACATGTCTGTGTGACAACTTTCGAAAAGGTTTGCAGCTAGGTTACAGTAGACTATGTACTAAGAATCTTCAACTCATTCTCTTGCTCATTTTCTCATCCCTAATGCCGAGGATAGAGCCCAACTGCTGAAGAAGCGCTTTCTGAGCGTGGAGCAGCGTCTCCTCCTGGAGCCAACTTTGTGCTTTTTCAGGGCTATAGTTAAATCATTCAAGAAATAAACATTTAACTTATACTCCTTTAGAGATTGTCACATTAGGGACCTGATGAAAGCCATTTAATCGTCTGGATTCATGTTTAAACAGAACTAATTTTTTTTCCTTATATGCTTAGAAAGATTGTTAGCTTTATCTCTGTAAATTCTAAATCATGAAATCATACAGGGAAAAATAACCACAGATTTCTTTTCCAATATACAAATAAACATAGAGAAAGTTAGTACTTAATTTATTTACCTAAGCTAGTATTTTTTCTCTCTTATTGTTTTTAAAGAAGAAATGATTATATTTATTATCATATTTATTAGTAAATTAATGTAAAAATCTAAAATATATCAACATATGCTTTTGGAAACTTTATAAACAGCCTCAACAAACAAACATGATCGCTTTGAATTACATTTCTTTTTTTGACCTAATTGCTCTAACTTGCATCATCCTTTCTTTTTATTTCAACTCCAGATTTTACCTCTGACAGAGCTATTTCTTAGAGATCATTTAGCTTGATTTTATAGTCTTTCATCACATTCGCCATGTTTACATGAACAGGTACAGAAGGCAAGGTTTGCAGATTTTTTCAGAATTTCATGTTTACAAATATTCTGCACTATCGTTCTCTTAAGTACTCTTGTTCTTTATAGCTATTGCATTCCAAATTTGAAAATATGATAATTACTTGCATGTTGAAATACATAGTAAAGGACTTTCTCACACATAAAGTTATACCTCTAAAAATAGCTGTGAAGGAGAGGAGGGCATGAAGAGAGACATAATTGTACTATTAAATAATTCGTTATGCTAAAAGAGAGGGGCCATGTGAAGTCAAGTGGCAGGAGATGAAATTGGGAAAGTGGCAGCGGCCACATTTTTTCTTGGGGAGGGGAACCATTAAAAGGAAATGAAAGGAAACACTTAGTAACTGTGTTTGATGCCTTCCATCTTGTCTCATTCTTCAGAGTAACTCAGAGGCATAGTGCCCGTTTTTACAGATAAGAAAATAGTAAGAATACTAAAGCATTGAACTATGTACAAAGCTCTCATTTAGGACTATGGGCTTTGCATGCCTTATCTTTAATTCTTCTAACAGTCCTTTTACAAGGTAGATATGACTCGAATTATACAGATGAGGAAAGTGGGTCTTAGATTAAAGATTCTTCTGAAGACTGCAAAGCTGAGTGGTGAAACCTGGTTTAGGAAGAAGCCCGCTTTTCATTGCACCATACTACCTGAGAGGGTGGGACGTCTGAGCCAGAGCCACAGGTGCAATTCAGAAGGTCGTGGTGTAGGTCTCAGAGAGTGAATTGGAGCCATGCAGGAACAGTAGGGACTTTGAGGAGGGAGCAAACCTACGAGCTATTTAGGAGGCGTAGGGTGGAACATGGCATTGGATGTGAATGGATGTGGAAAGTGAGGAAAAGAGTAGAGTTGAGAATCTTCTAAGATGGATAGAAGGTGGTTCCATTTACAAAGGAAGGTACTATGGGGGAAGGGTGGTTTTAGAGGGTGAGGTTGATGACCAAGTTATATGAGCCCCTTTAATTCATATTTCCTTCATAAGTTGTGTAATAAATTCAAAAACTCAACTCTCAGTTTAAATTTGTTTCCTTAAGATTTTATTTTTACTTCTTCTCTCCAAAACCCCCTGGTACGTAGTTGTATATATGTTTAGTTGTGGGTCCTTCTGGTTATGCTGTGTGGGGTGCCGCCTCAGCATGGCTTGATGAGCGGTGCTAGGTCTGTGCCCAGGATCTGAACTGGCGAAACTCTGGGCCGCTGAAGCGGAGCGCGTGAACTTAACCACTTGGCCACAGGGCCGACCCCTCAGTTTAATAAAACAAATGAATAATTTGTGCAATTGGTTGTCATTTTATTCAGACCTAATTTCCACAATGTGGAAGATGTGAACAATTGAACAATGTTTTCACCGATTTAATTACATGCTGAATTAGGAAATGTGCAAACTAGTAAACAATGGGCTAGGCTGGCACAGCGGGGACCCCAAGGGCAGCCTAAATGGAAAACTAGCCCTTGCTGACCTCTTAGGTTAGAAGGGCTGGGAGCAACAGCACTCACCCCTTGCTGACTGATACTTAAAATTCCATTAGCGCTTTTAAATTTTTTTTCCTTTTTTTTATCATAAAAGTTTGATTGCTCTTTAAAAATTACAATTGTGTGATTAGGATGGTGTATGGCAGCAATCCAAGTTACATGAAAGCATATACAAATTAATAATTTCCCCTTCTTCCCCCACCAGTTCTGTCTCTATTGCTAATACTTTAGCGAGTATTTTCTTTATTTGTTTTAAATATCTTTAAACATATGAATTCATACACAGGATTTTTGGTTGTTCTTGTTCTTTTGTTTTTATAAAAATGACGTCATGCCATACATATTACTCTGCAAGCTGGCAGTTTTCATTGAATAGTACGTCATTTTAAAATGCAGATATTTCTAGAACAGGGCTGCATTTTTAAGGCACTGATGTTTCAAGTGTGAAGAAAATCCGGACAGACTAGGGAAGAAAACCAGAGAGCCTCAGGGAGAGTGGGTGACCCTGGGAGGTGGGAGGGGAGGAGAGGGCCAGGTTCTGCCCTGAGGATAGCTTGGGTGGTAAGTGGGAGAGAAAACAAAGGTGTGGCTATGGGTAAAAGAAACAGATGGAATTGGTTGTCCCATGGCAGGCCTGTGTGATAATACCAAGCGAAAAGATGGAAAGTTTTGTGGGTGAATTAGCAGCGATTTTGATTCCTTGTCTTCTTGGCTGGTGCTGGAGGTCGGTGTATCAGCATAATAGGTGGCTGGATTCCATGGCCAGCGAGACTCAGTCCTGCAGGGTGGCCACATCCTGTCTATTCTGGGTCTTGGTAAGAAGCCAAGATGATTCAGGCAATTGGGCCTCATTACATTATCCCATCCTTGCTCTGTGATAGTTGAGTTTTGAGATAGTTGGTTAGGATCTTATACAGCATCTCAGATTCAGCATGCTATGCAGGTGATGGGGAGAAGAGGGTACAAGACAGGAGATTGTTCAGCAAAAGTGTTCTTCCTTGTTACGGTGGAAGGGAGTTTGAGTGGCCATGAATACCTCTCCCTCCTGGGACTTAATTACTTTGTCTATAAAATTAAGGGGTTGGAATAGATAAGCTCTATGATTTTTATTATCTTTAAATTTCTGTGACGCTGTGTTTTAGAGTTACTGAGTCTACTTATTAACCTGTCCTTTTCAAATTTGTTCTGTTTTTTACGAAGTACAGAATAATCTTACTTAATTGCAATAACTTCACTTAGCCTTTGGGGTTTTGCATCAACGGTTTTTTTATTCCTCCAATCTATTTCCACTCTGGTCACTCGGTTCCAGCCAGCATAACCCACCTTTTTCACACTTGTACTCTGTCTGTCCACAATTTTTTTTAAAAAAAACAATTCATAGTTCTCCTTTGAACACCTGGCCCAAACTCATTTCCCTTCCAGATTCTCTTCTCTAGTCACGCCTGTACTGTATGGAACTGATTCACTGAGGTTGTTTTCACCGACCTATTTATACTTGGCTTCAGAGAGCAGAGCGAGGCCCAGTGGGTCCCTGGAAGACAGACTTTGGATCAAAATAAAGAACTAACAAGTATAGTTGTCCAGTAATGAATGAGGCAGCCTTCTTTATGAAGTAGTGAGTTCCCCATCACCAAAAAGTTTGAGGCTAGTCGACCATGTGCTGGGAATACTGTCTGGAGGGTTTGTGGTTGGAAAGGGGTTTATATGGAATAATCTCAAAGGTCCGTCTCCTAGTCTGAGGTTTTTGAAAATCATTTTAGGTCTTCCATGTAAGTGTACATATGTTTGTATTTTTTATACTCTCTTCCCCCTGACTCACAGTGTTTCCAACATGGTTAAATTTTTCTGTTTAGCATTTCACAGTATGTATGACTTTTGAACATTTCAAGTGTTTTCAAAGTGTGTCAAAAGTTTATCTTAATTTTGATTTATGTTGTGCTTGATTTTCAGGAAAAAACTGATGTATAATAAAAAAATTGGATGACTATCTCTGTAAATTTTGGGAAGTTTCACTTTAACTTTATACATTTTGAAGCTATATAGTTGCATTGATGGCAGTCTAGAGCCTCCAGAATCTTTGTTTTCATACACACACGTGCACACACTTGCACATACATGTGCGTACATGATTATATATTTTGTCATTTACACTTGGTCCAATATTTTGTAATCTGCCTTGCCAACTATTTACATTGTATACCTATCTGAGTTTTTCTTTTTGCTTTAGATTTTCCATTACCTCTTGTTCTGTTTCATTTATTCATTCAAAAATATGTATTGAGTGGCTGCTATGATGGGCGCTGTGCCACTTGCTCAAGATACAACCTTGAACAAGACTGACAAGGTGGAGCTGCCTGAATGGAGTTTGTTTCAGACCAGGCGATAGTCAGGAAACACACACACACTTCAGATGGGAGATGTGCCCTGAGTGAAAAGGTGGAGGCTTGCTGGGGAAAGTGTGGTCAGGAAAAGCCTCTCCCAGGGAGTGACATCTGAGCTCGGACCTGAATGATGAGAAGGAGCTGGTCATCTGGAAATTGGGGGAAGTGATTTTTAGAAAGAGGGACAAGGGCAAGGATCTTGGAACTCTGCAGTTGTTAGGGGAAATGATGGGTCACCATGCCCTGTAAAAATAACCATTCGTATTTGAAAAATGAGCATCTGTAAAGTAGTATATTGCCTTTGGATTTTTTGAATGAGATTTTGGGTCTCAACCATTGAAAGTGTTTGAGCAGAGCCTAGATACTGCCTGAGCTCTTCTTTTAGAAGAGATGAGTCAGAACTAGTGACGTCCAATACAGACTACACAAAGCATCACCTTGGTGGTTTATAAAAATACTGCTACCTGGACCCCACTCCAAGACAGTTCAATCAGAGTCTTGGAGGAGGAGCCAGGACTTCAGTATGTGACCCCCCATCTCCACCCCAGGTGGAGCCAGGGCTGAGAACCTCTTCTCTAGATACTTCCAACTCTGAGAATAAATCACTCCGTAGGAACAGAAGTGTTTGGTAAGAAAAGCTGGGAAGTTCTGAGCTAAGATATAAATCTTAATTGTGCAGTCTTTTTTACTTGTCTTCTCTATTTTGGAATTGACGCTGTAAAGCCTTTCAGAAAACTAACAAACATCATCAAAGACTCAACTATATTAGAGATGTTTGTTAAATTAGACTGTGTTTAATTTTCTATTCTTCAGGGTTGTTTAAAGTTTCTTTTAAAAGTTATTTCTTTGTTTTGTCTGTTTTGTTGCTTTATTCTGCTTGCAGTTGTTTATACCAACTTTACAAGTTCCAAAATAGAATATTAAAAACGAATTGCTTCGATGGATTGATCTTTAACATCTGAGGTTATTTTCATTGTTCTTTTGGTTGTACATGCTTACTGTTTTTCAACATTATTTTATGGAGAAATGGCACTACTCTAAAATGTAATATTCAACTGCTATGTTTCTATCTTTAAATTTAGGATTGAAAATAAGAAACCTGTTTACATTTATGGGAAGTACACAATAACAGTAGCAATTTCCTTAGGAATGTTTGTTGCCCAGTTTGGCGTGGGTCTGTAATGGAAGGTTTAGAATGATGGGTCTTTGTTTTTCTCTCGCATACTGCAGACTAATGTGGAATCAAATGCCACTGTTGAAGAGCCCTTAGCCATCAAGTTTTGAAACTGAAAGAGGTTTATATTATAACACGGATGTGCCTTGTTGATAAGGCTCACTGATTGCCGTTTTCTAGAAAGTTTTAGGAGATTTTTTGAAGTTGACCTCAGCATGAGGTAACTAGATGGAGACAGGATGAGTCTAATCTTGTCCATGACTTCCTTTGTGGAGCCGAAGATACTGTCACCTTGCACATGATCTCTTTGGCATGCACGGCAATTTTTTACTCTTTAAATCACAATCTGTTTTTCTTTCTGCTAATGCTAGTGTGTGCAAAGAGCCTTTAAGCTCAAATCTCAAGAAAATAAAATTAAAAAGGAAAAACAACAATTAGAGAGAATAAAAGGAAATAATAGAATGTGTTAAAAAGCCAATTATAAATCCCTTTTGAATTGTTGACTGGGTTATTTTTTAAAAATTGCTAAGGCTCTTGATTAGTGTTGGTAATTCAGAATTAACTTTGGTTTAATGATCTAGTTCTAATGATCTGGACAACAAGAATATTCCCTTTTTGCAAATATTTTAAAATGGTTTAGAATTCTTAAGAACCCTTTCTTAAGAGTTCTTAGGTCCTCTATCTTAATCAACATAGTTATTTCCAATCAAGTTTTGTGTGCTTTTTTCCCTTTACCAAAATAAATAATATATCTTTGCAAGCCACGTTGAAGTGTTTGGGATAATTTGCTAAAATTGAGACTGGGATCTCAAAACCGCAATTACATTTGTAGGCGATGGTTACAGTAAGACATTTCGGGAAAAGGCAATGAAAAGAACTCTAGACCAATGAGAATTTGGTCATCATTGATCAATTCCAAGTGAAAAAATTTTAAGTTTCATCTTAATTTGTGAGGCTAGTGTGACTTAGAAATTTGGAAAATGGACACCAAAGTAAATACTGTGAGCAGATAGGTCGTTGCAGAAAGCTAAATATGATTTGTTCATTCTTTCTACAATGATGATGTATTTAGTGCCTCCTGTGTGTTAGGCACAGATCTGGGTGCTAAGGCTACAGCAGAGAACAAACCCACAGAAATCTCCATGTTCATGAAGCTTACATTCTTGAGAAGGGGGACAATAAATAGTGAATACATAAAATTGAATGTTAGATCGTCCTAAATGGTATAGAGAAAAATAGAGGAGAGAGGAGGAGGCAGGGTGTGAAGTGAGAAGAGGTTGCTGTTTTCAATAGTCAGAGAGAGCCTGCTTGAGAAGGAAAGCAAAGAGGGGTTTAGTGAGGGGGTGAATAGTGGGTGAGTCAGAGAGGGAATGGGGGTCAAATGATGGAGCAGGTTTTTGGTTGTTATCAGGACTTTGGCTTTTGCTATAAGGAGAGGAGAAACTTTTAGAGGATTTTGAGCCAAAGAGTCACAAAGTTCTGCCCTTTTCCCCCCACTGAGATAACCTGTGTGTGCATTCAAGCAAGACTCTGACCTCCTTCATGGGAAAGGAGTTTAAATCAACCTGACAGCTCGTGAGATATGTTGCATTCTTTTCTTTTTTCATTCATCACAAGGGTTTAATAGATGTGTATGGTATTGCATTGATTTAGGCTAGAAAAAAAATACAGATGAAGTTATTTAGACAGCCAGCAATTTTGAAAAAAGCTTGGAATAAACCACTTGTTTAAAAAATAACCATTTGACCAATTATACCAGTTTACTAAAAATGACTGACTTGCCAGGTTCTTTGTACCTGAATCTTCACCTAATTCTGGTCTACTCTCTGTCCTTATTCTGGAGCATATCAGCCACCTGGTAGACCGTAGGACATAAAGACAGTTTCAACAGTGTGTTACTGGTTCTGTGCTACAGCTGATGTTTTAGTGCCTGAGAGCCTGGAATGAATGCTAGTCTTTCATTCATTCATTCATTCATATATTAAATATTCAGAGAGCATCAGTTATATGACAAGCATTATGCTGGGTATACAAAAATGAGGAAGACATGGTCTGTATTTTTAAGTTAGTTATTTACTGTTGGAGGCAATAGACATGCACAAATGTGATTATGATATTTTACTGGCAAGATCACAGGCTTTTGAGTCAGAACAATCTATTTTTGAATCCCTTTAGTAGCTATGTGATCTTAGGCTAATACTTAAAACTCTATGAACCTCACTTTCCTCCTCTGTAAAATGGAGGAGCATAATCACTAGGGATGTTAAAGAAAAATTGATGTAAAGCATTTAATACAGTCCCTGACACATAGTAGGCACTACTAAATGAGGGATGTGATGCTGATAATAATAGTAAAATAACAAAGGTAATAACGTGTTGTCTGTGCTTGATAGGACGCCAAAGTGGAGGGCAGCAAACTCAAAGGAATCAGAGCAAACTTCTTGATCAAGGCGACATGTGAGGGGGCATGAAGAATGATAAGGACTTTGCAGACAGATGGGAGGAGCAGAGTCGTTCAGGAAGAGGAAAGAGGTTGCTAAGGAGGGAAGGTTGGAGAGATTGTTGCTTGTCAGCAGCTGTGTTGTTTGCAGGTGGTATTTGAAATGGGAGGAGAGGTGGGAGGTGAGCCTGGAGAGATGGTTTGGGGCCAGACTGTGGATGAAGGGCCTTGTAATTAGGCCTGTCGGTCCCTGCCAGCCAAGGCTTTGGCGTAGCTGACTGTAATGAAGTCTGCAACAGGAGAGCCAGGCGCAGTGACACTGTAAGAAGTACCTCCAGCTAACAAGGAGTCTGGAAGTATCTGCTGCTCCCATGCCCTCTGTTGGCTGTGTTTTAGGCTTTGTTTTAGCCTCATGGCCTCTTGTAAATGAGAGAGTGGCAGCTTCCCGATCTTACCCACATTGTGACCATCCGTTAATTCCGCTTCGGTTTGGGTCCTCAGTGCTTGCTGTCCTTCCATGTGGTTGGTCTGGTGCTGCTCCTGGTGACCCTGATCTTTCATACACCCCTCGGATTCCCGAATCTCTGGGCTCTGAGAGCCGTAATGCCCTGCAGTCTTGACTTAGATTCTTAGATTGATTGGATTTGGATGTTGAGCTCTGTCGATAGGAGACTTGAATACTCCCTTGCCCATTGGCTTTGCTAATTAGGATTACTTTGTCGTTGTCCTCCTCTCTCTTGTCTTTTCTCTCAGTTGCCGTTGATTCAGGTTCAACCTCCATTTCGCTTCTCCTCTGGGAGAGTCTCCCTTATGCCCCTTGAAGAAGGTCAGGCCACTTATGGGAGTGGTAAGGAGCTTAAACTTTATATACCACGGGAAAAGCATTGAAAGTTTCAAAGCAGGAGAGTAACATCGTTAGCTTTATGTTTTAAAACTGATTTTTTGGCTTTTGATTCTGGCAGTACAGTGGTCTAGGACTTCTGACTAACCCTTCTGCTGGGAACAATTAAAAATGCTAGATAAAATATAAAACTAGCCCTTAAAATACATGAATGAATTGTCTTCATAGTAAGGATGCTGAGACGTTAAAACTGAATTAGAGCAAGAACCTTTAGAAGTAGGCAGTATGTCAGCGCTGACGTTTGCCTTGGGTGCATTTGCTGAATGAGGCAAAACTGAGCATCGTTCCTATGGGCCATGTAGGGTAGAGGAAATAGGAGACAAAGCCTAGAACCCTCCAAGTTTGGACCCCAAAGGATTTCACACTCAGCGTAAGGGAGAATTGGATATACTGTCCTACCCCATCTCCGACAGGGACGACATGAAAAATTGGGTGTCTCTCCTCAGACTTCACACTCCACCGATTGGCTCTCACCAGCGTTTGCAGACTGTTCGCACAGAGTGTGTGTGGAGGGGCTGAAATCCAAAAAACCTTAAGGTCAGAATTTGCTTTAGAGTGATCCCCGCTGGTCATGCCTGCAGACATCTGTCAGAAGCACGTACAGACCTGCTTTGAAGAAACCTGCTGTCATGGTGGACTAGAAAGAATTACCACAGATAATATTCTAAAAAGATGTGAGCCCAAGGCAAAAATTTTTTTAAAATTGCAAAAATATACAAGGAACAAGGCACCATCGGCTCCACATCCTTCTCATTCTTTTGTACGGTCAGACTTGAGAACATTTGCCTAGTGAGGTAGATGTGAAACGGTATCTCATTGTAGCTTTAGTTTGCATTTTGTGACTATTAATGAGGTTAAGCATCTTCTTAAGTGTTTATAGGCATTTATATTTCCCCTTCATTGAAATGCTTTTTCTTGTCTTTTGCCCATTTTTCTGCTGGGATTGTTTATATTTTTCTTACTGATTTGTAGGAGTATATATCTATCTTTATATTCTATACACTAAGCCTATCTCAATTATATATGTTGGAAATCTCTTTTCCTAGTTTGTGGCTTATCTTTCCACTTTTTTTGGGTTCCCTTTGATAAAGAGAGCTTCGTAATTTTAATTTTAATTGATTCATCACTCTTTCCTGTTTATAGATTGGCTTTTTAAAATTCTTGTTTAAGAAAGCCTTTCTTACTATATAAGCTCATAAAAATATTCACCTATATCGTTTTCCAGACGTCTTATGGTTTGCCTTTTATATTTAAATCTTTAATTCTCCCTGAAATTGATTTCTGTGTTTGATATAAAACAGAAATCTAATTTGTTTTTTTTCCCCATAATTTTCCCCCCATAAAATTGGATTGCCAGTTACCCAACGCCACCAGTTATTGAACAGTCTCTCTTTCCTCCACTAATCTTCAATTTCTGCTTTGTCATAAATCAAGTGTCTATGTAGGCATAGGTCTATTTCTGGACTATTCTGTTCCATTAGTTGTTGGTCTATTCCTGTGCAAACACCACATTGTCTTTCCATTAGAGCTTTATGATAAGTTCTTGATAGCTGGTGGGATACTTCACCCGTTTTGCTCTGCGTTAGGAGTCTTCCTCTTTGCTCTCATTGGCTCTCTGCTTTGACATGCATTCAACATTTACAAAGAAGCAGCGAGTGAGTGAGGGCAGATCGCGCTGTTGATTTCCTTCTCCCCAGTAGGTGTTAAGGAAGGGGATTCTGAGTGTCTGGTTGTGGTTGTCCTAGACTTTGTTGGCATTTTTATAAGCAAAGTACACAAGCTCCAACAAGGGAACTCAATTGTCTAATTAGGTTTTGCTAGAAACCTTAATGGGATCTGTGATCTAATTCTTAAGAAGTCACTTTGGAGAAAAATACTGTTTAAGAGCTTTTCAGAAAGTATTAAAAAATAATACAAGCTCTAATCCACAAAGTCCCTTTTGTGGCTTTTGAGCCACATATTTCCAACTTAAGCATCTGAAACATCTTATTACCTATAGCTCTGTGAAAAATCTTCCTTTGGTTATTTTCCTTCATTTCACAGTCATTGGAAAAATAATTTTCTCCACTGATTCCCAGTCAACTGGCCTATTTAGTTATAAATAACTTCATACTCCTGTAAAATTGAAAACTTTTATGGAAAAAGCTCAGATGAAATATTACTTACATAGGAATTAATTTCTTTTTTTATCAGTTTACATTACTTCATTTTTAATATTTTGAAAAATGGCATTGTCCCTCTTCTCACTTTAAAGAACTTTAGGGGCCAGCCCTGTGGTGTAGTGGTTAAGTTCGGTGTGCTCCACTTCAGTGGCCCAGGGTTCACCAGTTCAAATCCTGGGCACAGACCTACACCACTCATCAGCCATGCTGTGGTGGCAACCCACATACAAAATAGAGGAAGATTGGCACAAATGTCAGTTTACGGCTAATCTTCCTCAAGCAAAAAAAGAGGAAGATTGGCAACAGGTGTTAGCTCAGGGCAAATCTTCCTCACCAAAAACCCAAAAAACTTCATAGAATTGTTTGTGCTCAGATAGTTTTAAACCCAAAAATTTTCCCTGAAGTTTATAGCTTAATTATATTTTCAAATCAATATATTTGAGGGTTGCCCCCCATAACATCAATAATCTGGAGAGGAAAAATTCAGCAATCTGGCATCTTGTTAAAACTCTCTCTTCAACATTAAAAAATAGGACTTCTCCAGTGCCTTTTTTCTCCCTCTATACTTTTCTTTGTCATGGTCTTTTATCCTTTCTCTCTTCTTTGACTTTACGCTAGAAATTCAAGGATTTAATGGATCAGTAAAGAGTGAACTCTAATTAGAAGAAAATTCCTGAGAACACATTAAATGTGAATGTGGAGGAAATCTTCCTAAGCAAGATATAAAACTTGGAATCAAAAGACAGGACTGAAACATTTGGTTACATAGAAATTTAAATAAACAAATATCATACACACCATAAGCCAAAGTCAAATACAAACAACAGACTGGAACAAATAATGTAACATGGTTGACTTACAAAGATTATTATCCCGAATGTACAGCTCCTATGAGTTGATTGAAAACAACAATAATACAATAGGAAATGGGCAAAGACTATAACTAGACAAACAGAGGAACATTTTCAAATAATCAATAAACATGTGGAAAGATGCGCATTCTTAGTAGTCAGTGAATGCAAATTAATAATAATGACCAGTGTTTACTTTTTTACCAATTGACTTACAAAAATTTTAAATATTGGTATATACGGTGTTGGCAAGTGTGTGGCTATGTCAGCATTCTCATGCATTGTTTGTGGAAGTGTGAATTGCTATGAGCTTTGAGAATGTGATCTGGCAGTCTGTATGATGATATAAAATGTACACAATCTTTTGGCCCAACGATTTCACACAAACCATACGTAACTGTATACCAGGCCCCAAAGAAAAGCACTGTTTAGCATTTGGTATCTAATCTAGACCCTGTCTAAGCATAGATCGTATACATGTGGAACATAAAAAAATCAAATTATACTCATTCTTCTTTAACATATCTTAACAGACTTCTGTGTGTTTAAATAAATAATGCTTCTGCATATTTAAAGAAAATCATATTTTAAAATCTAGCTGTAATCCTACACATCCCACTTATCACTTCCTCCTTAGCCCATTTCCTACACCTTTGAACTTTTGACTTAGCCCTCTCAAAGTGTGACTTAAAAAAAAATTATGTTGTGTTAATTTTTAGCTCTCCTTGGTCATGAAAATTTGTTTGTGAACATTTTTGCCAGAAGGTGATGCTCATTCTCTGTTCTGGTGGATTCAGGAGTTGCTCCTCCCAGAGCAAAAGGGACCGGCAGCACGTGTCTTATTGTTGCCCCCCGAAGCATTGCTCTGCTGACCACATGAGCCGGAAGAAGCTACACATTTATTCTGAGGTTTGCAAAAATACTGTGCTCATTAAAAACCCCCTTTCACATTTCGTGAAAGTTAGGTGGTGACTTGGGACATTTTAAATTTGTTATCACGTCTCCATGCTATGTAAAAAAAAAAAAGTTGTGGAATGTGAAAACAACTCTTTGAGAATCCATTGCAAAAAAGGAAAATTTGACATAGGAAAAAAATCAGTAGAAGTGATGCTTAGATGACACTGTACATCAAAATAAAGTTTTTTTTCATTCTTCATCCTAAATAAGAAAAATTATTGTAGACATTTTACAGATGATTATTGGACACCTGCTATGTCCCAGGCATTGTTAGGTGCTGGGGATACGAAGTTCCTGCCCTCAGGGAGTTGACATACCAGTAGGGGAAAGCAATAGAAGAGTAAGCAAATAAATATATAATGTCGCATAGTGCTGTGTGCTAAAAAGTAAATAAAGCAAGGTAAGGGAATAATAAGACAGGCAGCAAGGCTAGTAAGGGAGGCTGTTTTAGAAATGAGGGCTAGGCATGGCCTTTCAAAGGAGATGATATCCCAGGTGGTGAGAAAGAGAGCAAGGTGGGAAAAGATTTCACAGCGTCCCAGGCTGAAATAACAGCAAACGTGAAGACCAAAGGTGGGAATCGGTCATTACTGGCATTTGGGTGCAGCGATCCTCTGTAGTGTAGAACTGTGCCGTGTGTTGTGGGGCCCTGGGACTTTGCAGGATGTTTAGCATCCTTGGGCCTGCCCACTAAATGCCAGTGGTGTCCCACTCCCAAGTCATAGTGATTATAAAAATACTCTCACTGTACAGCATCGTGGCTATAGGTAGTGATACTGTATTGTCTATTTGAAAGTTGCTAAGAGAGTAGATCTTAGAAGTTCTCATCACAAGAAAAAAACATTGTAACTGTGTGTGGTGGGGGATGTTAACTAACCTTATTGTCGTAATCATTTCCCAATATATACATACATCAAATCATTATGTCGCACCCGTAAGACTAATACAGTGTTATGTGTCAGTTATAGCTCAGTTTAAAAAAATAAAAAGAAAGACAAGGGGGCTGGCCCCGTGGCCAAGTGGTTAAGTTCTCCCGCTCTGCTTCGGTGGCCCAGGGTTTTGCTGGTTCAAATCCTGGACACGAACATGGCACTACTCATCAGGCCACACTGATGCAGCGTCCCACATGCCACAACTAGGAGGACCCACAACTAAAACTACACACCTATGTACCGGGGGGCTTTGGGGGAGAAAAAGGAAAAATGAAAAATCCTTAAAAAGAAAAAAATAACACCCTCACGCATTCCCAAAACCCCCTCTCCCTCCAGGGGAGCAGTTCTACCCTCAACTGAGACCCCTGAAAGCTGGAGTGGGGGAGATGTGGGGGAGGGTGTGTTAGAGAGGGGGTTGGAGAGGAGGACAGTGACCAGGTCCTTGAGCCCTGACAAGAAACCTGGATTTTATTTTAAGCAGCCACAGAAGTGATGGGATCTGATAAATGTTCTGCAAAGATCACTTTGGGTATTCTTTGCAGACCGTGGAAGGAGTGAGCCAAGTTAGGAGGCTGTTGCAGAATTTCCGGTGTTAGATGATAGTGGCTCGGATGGGGAGAAGAATCTGCTTAGGGATGAGAAATGATCTGATTGAGGATGTGTGTTGAAGGATTTGCTAATTAATTGGATGGGAGAGCAAAACAAAGGGAGAAATCAGGATGACGCCTAAGTTTCTTTATACGGAGCTATGAAATATACAGAAATCATATGATAAGGAGATATGAAAAATGAAGGGAAAAAAACAATATTTCACAAGGAAATTTAGGAGACGAAATAGTCCGTATTTATTTCAATTAGAAAATTCTTATGGATCCCAATTTTGATGCTTTGTTTATAAAAGAATTTTAAAATGTGTCTGCCAAAAGCATTTAACATTTGGAAAGGATTCTTCACTTTGACAGGAAAGTAGGCATCTTCCTATAGTTATGATGTAATTTACTGGACTTAAGTTGGCTACATTTCATGATACATATTGAATGTGTAGCCATATTTCTTAGTTTCTGTTACAAAGTTAAAATGTTGTCATTTTTCTTCCTGTAAAATCAAACTAGCCTTATATACTCTTTGAATGTTCTCTGAAGTCAACCCCATCCAGTAACTAAAGTGGAATTATTTTTTTCTTTTGCTTTTCTGTTTAAAAAAGATTTTTTTTGAGTTCATAATACTTTACATCATTGTGAAATTTCAGTCATACATTATTTCTTGTCCATCCTCGTATAAGTGCTCCCCTTCACCCCCTGTGCCCACCCCCTACCCCCCTTCCCCTGGTAACCACTGAACTATTCTCTTTGTCCGTGTGTTTATCTCCCACATATGAGTGAAGTCATATGGTGTTTGTCTTTCTCAGTCTGCCTTATTTTGCTTAACATAATACCCTCCAGGTCCACCCATCTTGTTGCAAATGGGATGATTTTGTCTTTTTTTATGGCTGAGTAGTATTCCATTGTATATACATACCACATCTTCTTTATCTAATCATCGGTCGAAGGGCACTTAGGTTGCTGCCGTGTCTTGGCTATTGTGAATAGTGCTGCAATGAACATAGGGGTACATAGGTCACTTTGGGTTGTTGGTTTCAAGTTGTTTGGGTAGATACCCAGTAGTGAGATAGCTGGGTCATATGGTACTTCTAGTTTTAGTTTTTTGAGGAATCTCCATACTGTTTTCCATAGTGGCTGCACCAGTTTGCATTCCCAGGAAGTCACTATTTTTTAAACCAAAGAGTTAATTATTTATAGGAAGCAATGTGTGTACTCTAGATTAGAAACATGGAGACTGGGGCACAAACATATCCTTAAACTGGAATTAAAGTGAAAAATGTGACTGGTACAAATAACAACTTTCTCTCCCGTCTATCGTGGGTCTTCGTTGAGTCACTTGCAGTGCTAGAGCGTGGCAGGGTGCCTGAGGGCCAGCAAGGTGAGGGTACTAGGCTCATGAAAAAGCTCATGTGATCTTTGTATGAACAGAAATACTGTCCAGAATGTGATGATAAATGTCAGTCCATCCACTCCTGGAATATTGTGTTCTAGGTATAACTATCCAGGAACCAATGGGTGGCAGGTACGAGGATACAGAGCTCAACTTAATATGAACAAGGGGCTTCCTTTATGGAAGACTAAGCGCAGAGTGAAAATTAGCAGGTCTTCTGAGGAGAGAGACTTCCCTGTTGGCTAATGGAGATGTTTAAGCAGAAGCCAAAAGGCTGCTTGGTAGGGATGTTGAGGAAGTGAGTCAGGCACTTGATGGATTTTGGAACAGAGGATGTCTAAATTGTTTTCAGCACTGTGACTCTGTCATTAAATGTGGCTGTCTCATTAATACCTCAGAATTCCAAAAAAGTCCAGATAACAGTAGGCGCACGGTCCTGTGGTTTGTTTTGCAATGACTGCTTGGTTGTTAAACGCTGTAGGTGAAACACCAGAGTGATGGAGGACAATGCCAGCGAGATTCACCACCTCTCCTCTAGAGCGGAGGTCGCCAACTGATACCCCATGGACAGAATCCAGTCCAGTGATTTAGAAGCATTTGTTGTAGGGAGCTTCTTTTTTTAAAATGAGGAGAGTTACATAAAAAAAATCTGGGTTTCAGGCCTCTCAAAAAATTGGAAGATTTCACAAAGCCCTGGGCCTGCGTTTCTGCGTGACATCAGGGGGCTGGTGCTGAGTGAGTCTTTCTCCTTCAGAAAGGACGTGAATCTCCATTTTGCCACTCCCCCCACCCCATTCCATCTCATCCACATCATCTTACTGTCTACTTCCCTCATTTACGTCATCTGTCACTTCCCTGTTGACATTTGAGTTTGACTTCTGATCTAGAAGCTGACACTCTCTTGCTCTTCTAGGGAAAAAAATAAAGGACAAAAGAAAGTCAAGAATGAGGAGGTAGCGGAGTTGGGGGAGGATGATAGTGCCTTACAAAGAGCCCTGGACTTGGATTAAGATGACGCAGATTCCATTCTGACTTCTACCTTTTCTTGAAGCCTCCATTTCTTCATGTGCTGAATGGAAACAGTAAACAAGACTGATGTTTATTGTTGAATGAGGCAGTGCATCAGGAGCTGCTGGCATGTCACCTTACCCAAAGCACACGTTCTGGTTAACTGGTTAGCTGATGTCCCTCTGTGTTGTCCTGTAAAACCTGAGATAGCAGTAATGTTCCCCTGTTCTGTGATTATTCATTTTCATATTTCTCTACCCACTTCTTTGTATCTTATTCAACTTTATATCCATAAGCACTGAAATTGACATTTTGATGAAGAAATGAATTAATGAGTGAATTTTGAGAATGGGGGAAAAGAACAGAGAAAAGGGAAATGACTGGGCATCTCCTTCCTTCCCCTTCCACAGATCCCGCTCCTCTCCTTCTGCAGACTGCCAGTCTCCTAGTCTTGCTGTGAACTCCGATCTCTCTAGAAGGATGTCCATCATACTGACCTGGACCACTTTGTGCCCAGGTTGAATACGCTTAAGAAATTAACAAGCGGGTTCTTTGCTAACCATACCCCAGTTCTTTATTTAGGAACTTTATTATTAGGTTTGCTTATGGCTCCAGAAATAGCTATTAATACCTGGAGCTAAAGCACTGTTTTGGTTTATCGTGACTCTGGTTTTCACTGAATACTTAGTATTTTGAAGTTGGTTATTTTGTTAACAAGTTATTTTGCTTTTGTGACCGGAAGTAATACTTTGAAATATTTACTGCAGGGATTCATTACTCAGATATATAATTTTTAAATATTTTTCAAAAAGGAAAAAAGTCGTAGCAGAAAAAAAAAAAAGAGAACAAGCTAGTGTGTTGGGTGGTGTATGTTCTACTGGAGTGTCTGACCTGATGAATTTACGTCATATAAAGCCTTCGGTGCTTAGTGTCAGCATGTGCAACCAATGTTACTGTATCATAATAATGCTTAGTTGTATCTGTTTGATTAAATGGTCTCTTTTGTATGTTTCCTAGCACTGTGGCTGTAGAAAGTGCTCTAAACTTTGTCAGGAGACCTGGGTGTTCATTCAGAATCCCTATTTACTGGCTGGGAGACCAAGGCCAAACACTTATTATTATTATTATTATTTTTTGGTGAGCAAGATTCGCCCTGAGCTAACATCCACTACCAATCCTCCTCTTTTTTGCTTGAAGAAGATTAGCCCTGAGCTAACATCTATGCCAGTCTTCCTCTATTTTGTATGTGGGATGCCTCCACAGCATGGCCTGATGAGTGATATAGGTCTGCGCCCAGGATCTGAACCGGCGAACCCCAGGCCGCCAAAGCCGAGCCTGCAGAACTTGCACCACTCGACCAAGGGGCCGGCCCCCAGGCCAAATGCTAAATTATGTTCACCGCTTACCATGTACTGGGCATTGTGCTAAATACTTAACACGTCTTATCCCAATACTCTCACTAGCTTATGAAGTGTATGTTTTTTTATTATTGCTTCCATTATATAGATGAGAAAATTGAAGCACTGACAGATTAAGTAACTTGTCTAGTTAATGAGAAAACCAAAATTTGAATCAGGCAGTGTGACTTCAAAACTTGCATTTTTAAATAACAGTAATAATAATATCCACAACAGCAGTGCTACCTCTGAAATGGTAGGAATGATAGCTTGGACTTACATAGTGCTGGTGATGTGTGCAGCAGCTCTCCAAGGGCTTTACAGATATTAATTTATCCAGACTCACTGAGCTGTGTTTTCTTAGTTCATAGTTATGAGTATGAGATATGAATATGTGCACGTATTTATATATATGTATCTAGACATGCTATGGAAATTATGAATTAACTCTAAGTTTCTTAGGTAGCGTCATTGTATGCTCATACATAAGAATGAAGAATTTTGGGATTTTGATTAATTCGTAGACTTTAAAGTGACTGGGACGGTAGTTTGCTTCATGCAGACAAGCTGATGTGTATTAATTTCACAAAATAGTATGATAGTAATAACTTGGTCCTTCTTTAGTAAGTTTGTGGTTAAATATCCATTTTCTTTAAAACATTTTGCAAGGTAGAATTTACTCAGTGCTATTATTTAGAAACAGTATTCCAGTTTCGTAATTGTGGGGCTGATTATCCAGGTTTTCCTCTGGGCCCCGTGGTTGCTGAATTGTCTGCTTTCACAACGTTCAGGTGCCTTCGTTGCTGAGTTCGATTTCCGTGCGCTGTCCCTTGTTTAAAACCATGTTTTCTCATGCGGACTCACTCTGTTTCTGTAAATTTGCGTTTGCTGTCATCTCCGAATTTTTAAGGCCGTGGTTTGATGGCTCCTCCTCTACTTTTTCTTTTTGTGTGCAGCATGCTGAAAAAAATCAGAAGCCCTTGAATTAAATCAGAGTTTAATCCGTGTGGTTTAGGACGGTGGTAGGTGGTAAGCTTAAACTAGGTGGTGAGCTGCTTTAGCCTGTTTCCTATCCCTTACACACAGTCACGGCTCAGGAAATACTTCTGATGGACTCTCCGGTCAAGGATTATTTTACAGTATCCTATGGCAGGCTTTAACAAAAAAATACTGGTAGTGGAAACTTGTTGGCATGTATCCATTTTCAGATTTTTCTGGAAGGTCTCATACCAAATGAGATGCAATAGAACCATCTGTCCAGGACCCAGGACGGATCTCAGCAGCCGTGTTTTGTTTGCACTGTCTCTTGTAGTGGATCACCTTGCTGTGCTGTAATTAAGCCAGCCTGTGGGAGTCCCTGTCTTGACGGGGCCCTCTCCCTGCTGGAGAGGTACCACCGCCTTTGTGTTACATGCCATGTTATTGTGGAGTGGATAATTTTTTTTCCTGCATGGATCTTGATTTAACAGCAGGATCCTCTGGGCTTCTTCCAGGCAGCACCACATTTCCCTGAAAATAAATGGTGGATGAATTCTTTCTTGAGATTATGAAACTCCGTTAAATAAAAGCTTTTCTTTTTCTCATGTTCCAAACAACGCTAACTGTGTATAATTATTCTCCTAGTGAGTTACTTGGTTCATGGGCCTCCTTCCTGCTCTGGCAAAGATGGATTTTTTTTTTTTTCCGTGGCAGAGAAATTTTATAAAAATGGAATATGTAAAAAGTGCCTGAAAGTCAAGAATCTAACATCTTTATAAGCCTCTCACTGTGGTCTAATAAAAGAGAGGCTACAAATGAGACTGTTATAATTGGATTCTATTCTTCTTTTCTCTTATTCTTACCTTCATAAAACTTTGTGTTCCCTCCTCCAGCCAAGCCTCGCTCTGCTCATCCATTCTCTTATCCCCCTGCTCTCGTCCTGCCATTCTACTTATCTGTCTGCCACCCTTCTGCACGGTAAGCCAACTTATATCTTAAAAGTTTTCCAGAATATTCTTTTCATCTTCTCAACTTGGCTTACTTGTCTTCCCTGCAGCCCTTTGTAGAAGATATTGCTTCTTCTCTCCTACATCCCACAAATCTAAGAATCCAGAGGGAAGAGCATATTGTTCCCCCTATTGCAACCTCCAGACCATTATTCTTCTATTCTCCTTTTGCTCTGCATCCTCGCCTTTAGTCTATTTTGGCTGAATGATTCAGCGAGGATGAATAGACTGCAGGAAAGAGCTTAGATGGGGAGACATCACTGGGCAGTTCATTAGCAAATACGTTTCGATGTAATGCTTTTACTTCTTTACGAAAATTTATAACTGCGTTCCCAAGCACTCAATTCTGACTACGTGGCTGAGTACAAAGCACCTCCAAGAATGATAATATAGAGTTTGGATCTTGAATCTGAGGGTAGAAATCATATTATTCCATTGGTGAGATGCATAATTTCACCATGAAACGTCTAGGAAATCAAGTCAAAATGATCCTTAGTTTTTCGAGAAGCATTTCAAGGCATTTTCATTTCTTGCCGGAAATCTTCCCAGGCCTGACCTTTTGAAGTCTGTTATTTGAAGTCTGTTATTGCTCTGAGGATGTGTTAATAGGAACAAACATGTGATTAGAAACATAAATTATGAGACATGCCAGAATTTACTTGTGGTCACAAGTGTCACTGATTTGTTTACATAGGAAATAGAAATCTACTGCCTTCTTTTCCAGAAATCTTTACTGACTGGATAGGGAAAACATGGCATGCCATACTATTTTGAATTTTTAAATTATTAATAAGGTTGAATGATTTTTTTTCATGTTGTTCAACCATTTGACATTCTTCTATCAGGTTACTTTTGGTGTGTGTGTGCTTTGCCTTCTTATCAAACCACATATCAGTGCTTCCTTTGAAAGAAGGACCATTGTTTAAGAGGATCTTTCTTTTTTTTTGAGAAAGATCAGCCCTGAGCTAACATCTGCTGCCAATCCTCCTCTTTTTGCTGAGGAAGATTGGCCCTGAGCTAACATCTGTGCCCATCTTCCTCCATTTTATATGTGGGCCATGGTATGGCTTGGTAAGCAGTGCTAGATCTGTGCCCAGGATATGAACCGGTGAACCCAGGGCTGCTGAAGCGGAGCACGTGAACTTAACCTCTACGCCACAGGGCCAGCCCCTGGATCTTTATTTTCTAAGCAGACTATTTATTTGATTAAATGTTTATAAGAACTAGGTGTACAAATAAAAAGCAAAATGTTGGGTTTTAGTTTCTTTGGATAAATAACATTTTACCTACATTTCCTCATTCTCGGAGGGTTGTTACATACTTAAGTGTGTGTAGTTTTGGCATTTGAGGAAGCAGAACTGAAAAAAAAGGATGTTAGTAACTGCATCAACTATATACCAGAGGATTGTGGTAACTTAAATTCAGTGATTGGAAACTCAAAGTTTTCAAAGTAATTGAAATCTTTTTTAGAACATACATGTTCCATTGACTCAGAAAGGAAAACACTTTAGAGACATTTACACTGGTTAACTTCTAATTCTGTAAAAATCTCTCAAATTCTAAGTCTCTGTTACCTTTCAAGGGGATAAAAGTGCAGAACCAAGGGTTCTGTTTTGCTTGTGTGTCTTTGGCCATTACCTTGCCCGAGCTCTTGGCTTTCCATCTGGGAGCATACGGCGCTCCATCTGCCATCTTAAAGTGAAGACTTATAATTCAAAGCAGACAATGTCTTGATCCTATATTCCTGTCTTATAAGATACCAACATCTTTAAGTTAAGAAAAGATGTTATTCAAGACCTTATCTCGTTTGTAGCTCATTTAGAATTTATATTTCTGATTTTTTTCCTCCTGATACCTACTTTTGACCAATTTGTTGTGGTTTTGTTATTAAGCTAAAGATGTAGGAAAAGATATCTCAAAACAAAATTATATGTTTCTTTTTTTAAAAAAATTATTTTATTGAGGTCACACTGGCTTATAAGATTGTGTAAATTTAAGGCGTACATAATTATATTTCAGTTTCTTTATAGACTCATCATGTTCATCACCAGTAGTCTAGTTTTCATCCGTCACCATACATATGTGCCCCTTTACCCTCCCCCTACTCCCTTCCCCTCTGGTAACCACCAGTCTGTTCTCCTTAACTATATGTTTGTTTATCTTTCACATATAAGTGAAATCATATGGTATTTGTCTTTCTCTGTCTGACTTATTTCTGTTAGCATAATACCCTCAAGGTCCATCCATGTTGTCTGAAATGGCACAATTTTGTCTTTTTTTTATGGCTGAGCAGTATATTCCATTGCATATATATACACACCATATCTTTTTCATCCATTCATCCATTGTTGAGCGCTTGGGTTGCTTCCAAGTGTTGACTATTGTGAATAATTCTGCAATGAACGCAGGGGTGCAAATACCTTTTTGAATTATTAATTCATGTTCTTTGGATAAATACCCAGCAGTGGAATAGCTGGATCATATGGTATTTCTATTTTTTAATTTTTTGGGAACTCTCCATACTGTTTCCCATAAAAATTCTACTTTCTAAAGCCTAGTGACAAATCTGATTTAGAGGCCCCTCTTCTGGACACACTTTTGAGTAGCACTTACCACAGTATCCTGTACATATTGGTTTTCTTGCCTTTTTTATTCCCCATTCTTCATAAGCTTCCTGAGCCAGCCATCCTTGTCTTCTTTTTGTCTTTCCCTATGGCCTAGCACACAGTAGGTGATCAACGAGTGTTTGTTGAATATATGAGCTAAATCATAGTCTAGTTAAAAAAAAGTATGCATCTCATCAGTGTTTTCCATTTTGGTGAACAAAGAGGAGATATTGGATTCCTTTTAAACAAGGAGGAAAAGTTATAACGAAAAACACAGGAGTCTTTTTGTCTTCTGCATAATGGTCATCTCTTTAAACACCACTGGGCGGGACGTGTCCTGTGAGCAGGAGGGTATAGCTCAGACTGCAGAGTCACATATTAGGTTGAATCGTATGATATTGCCATTTTTGTAGGTCAAAAATGGTAGACTACAGTAATTCCACAGGGTTCAGCCTAATATATTAAACAAAAAGGTATGAATGCAAGGGCTTAAAATTTAATCCACTTTGAGAATGTTTATCATCTGAGAACAGCTGATATACAGAAGAAACCAAAGCAAAATGAATTCACTTAAAAATGAGGACAAATGCTTCATACTAATAGTCAGGAAAAAGAAAGGATTGATTGAAATTCTTTATTGAAATATGTAAATGTGAGAATATGTTGATAAAAATAACAATCAATTCCTCAAATTAAAAATGAAAGGCTTATTCTTATTTATTGCATCATTTTTTTATTATTATTATTTTTTTTTTGAGGAAGATTAGCCCTGAGCTAACTACTGCCAATCCTTCTCTTTTTTCTGAGGAAGACTGGCCCTGAGCTAGCATCTGTGCCCATTTTCCTCTGCTTTATATGTGGAACGCCTACCACAGCATGGCTTTTGCCAAGCAGTGCCATGTCCGCATCTGGGATCTGAACGGGCAAACCCTGGGCCGCTGAGAAGCAGAATGTGTGAATTTAACTGCTGTACCACCAAGCCAGCCCCATGTGGTGTCATTTTTTTCTACAAAAAAGGCATGTTGCACTGGCCTTCATTTCACATCTGACTCTTGCAGCATTCCTCTAAAGAGATCTCAAACTAAATTTGAAGACTTTATTAACTTTTCCAAGGCTTTACAAAATATTTCATCATTAAAACTATTTTCTTATGAAGCATCCAAAGTACAGACAGCCTTTCTTCTTTTCTTTTTCTTTCTTCTTCTTATTTTTTCCATTGTTAACAGTCTAATGCTGCCAGATCCTTGTCTGTCAGGGACTTTGGGTGTTAGTGGAGCCATCTTTTGTGGACTGTATGAAATCCCGCACGTGGCACGGTTTGCAATTTCATTGTGCATTCAGCTGGCAGTGCCTTTGCTGTGTCCACAGCAGCGCTCCATGACCTCACTGTGGAGGTCCTGATTCTCTGGGCTACACATAGTCCCCTCTGCTCTTCCCATAGCCCTTACCCTGCTGTATATGTCTTTACGGCAAGTACTATATCTCCTCACTAGATTTTTTGTTTGTCCTTTGTTTCCCCCCATTTGGTGTTCATAACATCTAGTCTTAAATATCTCTATAACCTTTTCAAAAAACATCTTAAGCTGTGAAATATACCATATATACCGAAAAAGTACACAAACACAAATGCACAGTTTAACAAATAATATAAAGCCGCTGTTTGTGTAGCCACCACTCAGATGAAGGGAATAGAGTATTGTGAGCATCCTAGAATCTCCTGTTATACCCCTCCCCTGTTGCAGCTCCCCCCACCCCAGGTAATCCATAGGTTTTCCTTAGTCATGTTCTTTTATAGTTTTGCCACATGTGGTTTTGTTTTTGTCGGTTTTTGAACTTCACGTGAATGGAATCATGTTGTACATGTTCTTCCATGCCTCACTTGTTTTCGTTACTGCATAGAAAGGGAGTTCTCTGCCTGATGCACATAAAAAGCTGATAATTATGCCACCAGGTTTTGAGAAAAGACTCTATTGCAAGGTTGGCCAGCGAGGAGACAGGAGGCAAGGCTCTCAAGTCTGTCTCCCTGATCCAAGGCTTGGGGCGCAGTTGAAGAGGTTAGAGCGAACGGGCTGGAATGCAGAAGTGCTGGAGGGGCAGATTTTGATTGGAGGGCTTTAAACATTTATGGTGAGGTGTGGAAGGGGGTTTAACACCACATCTTCCTAGACAGTGGACCCCTCGCTTCTGGTAAGAGTCTGACTTTCAAGTTCCAGTCATGTCCCAGCCCTTTGGTTCCGTAGCAAGGAGACTCTTTGGTTCCGGGTGTTCTTTCAGGTCAGGATTTTCTCCTCTGTGCATGCTCTGGCTACATGACTTGCAATTTTTGGCTTGCCGCTGAAGAACACCTTTAACTTTCTGTTGATAACCTTCAGTTTGAACTGGTCCTAGATGGCCTGTGGTTAATTTTGTTTAACACTCTTTTTTGTGAGATTCTCCAGGTTTTTGCATGCAACAGTAGTTATCTCATTTCGTTACTCTATAGCATCCATTGTATGACTGTATTTACAGTTTATTTATCCATTCTTTGGCTGATGGACTTTTGGGTTACTCTCATTCTTTGGTTTATTATGAATGGTACTGCTATGAACATCTTACCTGGTACACATGTTCAAGAATTTCTACAAGTGCAATTGCTGTGGCATAGGCTATACCTATCTTCAACCTTATCATGTTTTCAAAAGTGATCATACCAATTCATATACCTACGAGCAGTGTGTGAGAATTCTCTATTCTCACCATCATTGAATATTGTCAGATTTTAATTTTGCTGATCTGATGGTGTATAATGGTATCCTATTGTAGTTATAATTTGCATTTCTCTGATTGCTATGAGATTGAGCAACTTTTCATGTTTATTTGGATTTTATAAAGTGTCTATTTAAGTCTTTAGCCATTTAAAATATTAGGTTATCTGTCTTTTTTTTAATGGTATACTGGAGTTCCTTATATATTCTGGATCCTAGTCTTTTGTCATTTGTATGTGTTGCAACTATCTTCTCCTACACAGTGGTTTGTCTTTTCATTTTTTTGTGATGTCCTTTGAGAAAATTCCCAATTTTAATTTAATTAATGTAATTAGATTTATCAATGTTTTTCCTTTGTTGTTCATATATTTTTGTGTCTTTTTAAAGAAATTCTTCCCTACTCTGAGGTCTTGTACATAATTTCTGTCTTCCATAATTGGTTCTTTAACCTTGCATTGCTATAAGTGTAAATAAATTACGGCCATCTTTGAATCCATAGTAGTTGAATTGCGTGTATAGAGGCCTGAGTTCATAGATGATTCTTTCCAGGTAAGTAATTAGCACATTAGTGATACCAGCTCAACACAAGGTTGACATAAGGGAAGCCATATTGTAGAAAAGAAACTATATTGTAACTTTGAATGACCTCTCACTAACTAATCTAGCTGGATTTCCACCTTCCAGGAGATCCACCTGTTCTGTAGATTTTATGACCCCTGATTGTGCATATACCTTCCAGCTGCGATGAGACGATAACTGTTCTTTTAAGTTCCTTAGGAATGTGATTACCCCTGGACAGAGAGTCTATACTGATAGCCATCATCAATGACAACTGAAAGATCTGGTGTGGCCACTCCTGGGTCAACATTCCTAATCACCTCGAGGGCCTATAACCCACTGGCCTATATAACTGCTTCAAGATTCTGTGCCCGCTTAAGATGGTTCTTTTGGACATTAGTCCGTCATCTTCCCTCTTGCTAGCAAGCCATAATAAAATGCCCCTTTCTCTGCCACTGTCTTGCCTCTTGACTATTGGTTTTGTCTCACACCAAGCAGATTGTGCCCATTGTATGGTAACACTAGGACCGTGGCTTTTTTGCTAGTGAGATCTAATATTTCTCCATTCCCACTCCTGAAAATGTTTTTGCTAAAATAGAAATTCATATGTGAAGGTTTAAGTCCATAGTAGGTGTGAATGCCAAAGATTATGGTTTAAACCAGCAAAATATACCTTCTTAGGTACAAGAAACCTTTTGTTAAAGAGCCCCTGGCTTCATCTGGGCCAAATGAAGAATCACTCGGAGACATTATATAGTGAAATTAATCCACTTATGGTAACAGCGCTTATTAACTGCTTTCATTAATCAAGGCAGGTTAATTTACTATCTACTTGCATAATGATGTCAAAATATCTATTATCTACTGAAATTTTTATATAGCAAGTTAAGCTCCTGTTTCCTTCATAAAGATTAAGATTTAAATATTAATCTAAACTACCCAGAATCACTTACTCTACCTTCTTTCTGATACACACCCTACTCCCCTACGAGAGAGGCCAAACTCACTTATCAGTCATGAAGAGCTCAGAGCCTCATCTTTTATATTCAAATACCAGGCCATCAATACACTTTAATGGACAGATACTAGTGGCGTTCATATGAATGGGGGCAAGTGAAATAGTCTCTTATCTAGGAAAAGAGTTGGCTGTCTCCTGATGGTCAAGTATAATACAAAGATGTAGAAGGAGACCTAAGTTTTCTTGAAAGCAGTATTCTTTAATTCTTGTCCATGTTTTAGTCAGTGCCACTATGCATACATTATGTCTGCATATTTTAGCCCTTGTTGAGTTCTTACCTACTTGGTCGATGCTTCTGCTGAGGGACTAAGAGAGGAATGAGGAAGTAAAGAAGGCTTAATGCCGAGGAAGTAAATCCATTCGGTGCCCACAGCCACACGTCACTGGAATCAGGAGGACAGCTCTCTGACACAAATTAATCATCATGGATCTGGCAAAAAATGGTAGAGGAAAAGGCCATGGGGAGGTGCAAAGTAGGAGGGATGAAAGGATTCATCTTTGCTGTCAAAATCCTACATTTGTGTCCCCAAGTCCTGTTTCTTCTTTCTTTTGACTATGATTTAACGAGTGCCAATTAAATTACCAGATACTGTGTTAAGCCCAGTTATTACACAGGAGATCCTGAAAATCTCTAAGTAGCTCCTGGTCTTAGAAGAGGTAAGGAGGAGAGAGATGCTAAAATAATTATAATATATTATCATAACACATGATAATATGCAGAATGTGTTGGGAGCGCAGAGAGCCAGTAACTTTACACAGAGAAAGCAGTTTTGAGCTGTATTCTAGACGACCAAGTTGATGGAATTTGATGATCAGTAAGATTTGAAGGCTTAGGGAGAGAGTCTTTTGTTTGTTTTAAGGCTGCACTGAATATTATTTCTATAAATGCAGGGTTTTAGGGAGAAGGCTTAGGACAAAGTCCAGAAGACAGCAGATTTCTGCTTTCTGTATATTTGTATATCGTGACCATTCACTCATAGACACAAACACTCATCCTGTACATAAATTATTCCCCTAATATTTACCTTTGCCCACTTGTCAGATTTGGTGACAGCAAATAGGGCACCAGCTTCTCCTTCAGTGGGTCTTTGGTTGGAACGCTTTCCAAGAAGTTCCTTTCTCTTGGTTTTTTCTTTTTCTTTTTTTTTTCATCTAGCTCAAGGATCTCCATTGGACCTCTCTGTTTGTCTCATACCTTCCTGATCAGTTGATGCCCAGGAAATTTGATATCAGGGACATTAGAAACTTGTTTAATCTTTGGAAGGGGCTTTTAGAATAATAAATGACCCTCAAGGTCAGTTTAGTTTTGCTGAGGTGAAAATCACTATCATAATCAGGGTCTTTGATCTAGTGAGATAGAGAAATTTCTGGTCAAATGATGAAGTGAAGACTCAAGAGATATGTTGAGAAAGTTTTATTCATCCCACTAGACATTTTGAAATTCTTGTGGTGGTATTATACTCATAACTGTGTGTTGGCAATCTCTAGATCTACTTTGATCTTGATAGACAAATCTAAGCACAAATCACTTGTGTTTTCAGCTAATTGTGTTAGCAGCTATGTAGGTGTTTACTGAGCACCTGCTACATGTGAAGTGCTGTACTAGGTGCTAGGCATACAAAGATGAGCAGAACAGGTATGGGTCCTGCCCTCATAGAACATAGAGTTGAGTGGGAAAAATGGAATCAATCAATTTTCCATATTTATAATTATGAATGACATATACTTACAAATAAAGGCTCTCTCATAACTCTCATTCTTCCCTTTCACTCTTCTTCCTAATTATACCATCTACATTTGTCGGGCTTAGTTAGCAACCAATTCTGCAATTTTGTCTTGCACATTTTTGTTAACAATTACTATTACATAGTCACTCTTACATAGTGGTCGATAGTGCCTCACATCCATGATGGCTTCCAGATTTTCAACTTGAAAAAGCAGGTGAATGGAGAGGCCATGGACTATAATAGAGAACATAGGAGAAAAGATTTTAGACTAAGAACAAAAGTGTTTTGAACACATGGAGTTTAAGGGAACTATAAAACATTGGGGTGGAGGCACAGTTGTCTCTCAGTATCTGTGGGGCTTGGTTCCGGGACCCACCAGAGATCCAAAATCCACACATGCTCAAGTCCCTCAGTCGGCCCTCTGCATCCGCGGGTTCCGCCTCCGCGGATATGGAGGGCTGATTGTACTGAATAGGCTGGTGCAAATACACTTCTGAGTCTCCGGACTGTCTAATAAAAAAGCAAGAAAATTAACCATGAGGAACCATTAACATGTGTCTTGCTCTGGTTATGCAATATATGGTTTCAAATCTTTGTGTATAAGTAGTTCTTGAAGTCTTGGGAGTGGATGAGATGAAAGCAGAGAAAGAAGGAAAAGAGCTGCAGGTGGAGTCCTGGGCAGCAGAGTCCTTCAGGGCAGACCGAGGAAGAAGATGCAGTGAAAGCCAGACGGGTGTGATGGGAGAGCTATGAGGAGGAACAGGAGAGCGCGGCATATGGAAATCAGCATAGGAAGCATTTCTAGAGTGGAGACCAACATTTTAGAGGCCGAGAAAGACCAGCATTGGTAGGCAGCTGGGTTGGGAGCTTCACAGGAACAAGAGCAGAGAATTCTGAATTCTGAAATCTGCAGCTCTCATTGCACTAAAAGGATAGTTGGGTGGTGGTTTTTGTTTTTTGGATTTTTGTCTTTTGCCACCATTTTGGATATTTGATTATCAGACAGCTAAGCTTGCTACTTCTTGGTAGTTAAGACTTACCAAGGAGAATTTGTGGGATTTAAGGTTAAATGATTTGTGATTAAAATCATTCAAGTTCGTTGTTCACCTCACTGCTCACTCAATTTCTTTGTTTTGTTTTTTGACGTCTGCTTCATGGCGGGCAACTCTCTTTAGAGTCTCTGTGGTGATAATTTTTAAAAAGCTTTTTCAAGTATTCTAGAAACATGAGTAAGTACACAATAACTTAGTGAATGTGGGCGGTAAGTACATGGGTATGACAGTGAAGCACTTGCAGTGAGCTTGGAAATGAGGAATAAAATAAACAAAGAGGAGAGAAGGAAAAATCTTAGAGACAGAATGGCTCCGGGTCAGTAAGCTTTGACTACAGTCCTAAGAAAAAATATTAATATCTATGTCAAGAATACAGCAATCAGAGGTGGGGTTGTTTAAAAAGGGAAGCAGAGAAGAAAGAGTACCTGAGATGCAGATGTTGGCCATGTGCAGTGAGCGGGGGTGGGCACCCTGCCCGGCCCCTGTAGTGGTCAGTTCTCCTGACGGGCCCGTGTGGTGGAGACAGACGTACTGGCTTTTCAGGGCCTGATGCAGTTATATTCAAATCAGGCAGATCTCATGTTGATTCTGACTCCATGCTCCCCAACCAGCGCCGGGTTAACTGCTTGCCCGGGAGCTTGCCTTTGAGGAGAGACTGTGATTTTCCTACTGATGTCCTTCTCTGACCTTTTGGCAGTTATATAATTTTTACTATAAAATAAATGTCTATGCTGGTTTTGTGCATCACTCTCTTTGGGTTTAATTTGTGTGCGAGAGCATTGGCAAGCCCGAATGAGTCTGGGATAGGATGAAATTTTTTAGTCTATTGCTTATGACCTGAATCATGTCAAATTCACCAAGTTATGCTCCCTGTTCAGATCTCTTGGCAGGTGGGCAGGTAGGTGCTTTCCTGGTGAAACACCGTCATATCACCGTAAGGCCTTTTACTGGGGACTTTTACAGGTAACTTATTTTTCTAAAAATGATAAGATTTAATATAGTAAGACAATTCCGTAATTTTAAAGATGTCGAACAGACGTTATGTAATGGGAAATGATTAACTAGTCATTTGTAAGCATATCATTGTTGTTCCCATATTGCATTGCATCTCCTTGTGCTCAACTACGTGGGCCAGGCCCATTTCAGTATAGCCTGATCCTCTGGATTAGGAGCTGTGATGCTCCTAAACATGTATTAAATATCGATCTTGGGTAACATTGGAGTCAGTGTTGGTCAATGTTAAGATTTTCTCTGTGGTGATGGGCTGCTCTCCTATGAATGAGTATTTATACAACTATATATTCATGTATTCTGTACATAACTTAATAATGTGTGTAACTATAATAAGCTACATAAATCACACAATTTAATAATCTAATCTGCCTTTTATATGTTTCCATATGTATTATAGGAGGAACCATTTTTTTTCTGAAGTCAACAAATACATGTTTTTTCATGTTGCTAAATGTATATGCTTTGGCAAAGAGGCATTGCAAGAAAATGATCTGAAATGTAGAACAATAAAGTTGAGGTTTTAGATGTTTTAGGTGAACCAAGAAAAAGACTAGTGTCAGAGTTAAAAAGATGCAAAGCAAGAATAAAGGCAAAACATTGGCCCTGTCTGACTTGGGAGAATTCTGGTCATGTGATTCTCAGAAGCGCGAGTAGTCAGTCTGGGATTCCCTGCTAGTTCCCGTTGATCATTTTGGCCTGTCTGAAGGTTTTATCTAGAGAAATAAGAGAAAAAGCACTTATTTTCTTCTTGACCTTGAGAATTTAGCCTGAGTTTGCTGTGTACAAACAGGAAGATCCTAGGAGAAGCCCAGTCAGTTTTAGAGAGGCATGTGGATGAAGATAGGGATTCAAAGAACTGTGCTTTGGAGCTGAGCAGAGAGAATGGGGGATAATCTGAAAGGACAAATAGGTAAGATGCTTCTCGTTAGCTGTACAAATGCATTGCTTGTTAACATCTCTGAATACCTATCCTTGCTTTTTCATGCTGTAGACTGGTCATTTCCAGGGCTGCCATGTTGCCCAACTTTGGGGAGGGGTGATGCAAATGGAACCCTTGATGTTATGCAGTGCTGGTCTGCACAGCCTGACACAGGGGCCTTGGGTTGGTCCATGGCAGTGGTAAGTATATGATACTCTGCTATCCCACTAAAATAGAAGTACTCTGGTATCTTATGAAATAGATAATATTCAGGCTGTTGTTCAGAGATAGCAGTCTAAAGAGGAGAATCCTTTCTGTTGATAAAGAAGGCAGACAAGACTCATGGTATATTCATTGACTCTTCTATCAGAGCATTTTTCTGTCATTTTCATTATAGCCCTCCCTTGTAATGTTAGGATAAATTCTACCATGCTTGGAGCAATTCTGGTTAATCTTTGTACTTCAGCAAATACTCCACAGATGTATAGGATCCACTGGTTTATGGCTTCTGTGTAGGCATCAAAACAGATGGCAGGTAGTAGCATTGTTCAAAAGTTGGTAGCAGATGCAGTTGCTTAAAGATATAAGATTTCCTTGATGTAAAAGAATACTGAGATTTATGTGACTGGAAATTCCGAGACAGAAATACAGGGTCCAGCTCCTCCAGAGGCCCTTTATACAGAGGCGCAGGTGCCACTCATGGAACCTGCACGGATTCCGCCAGTGGACAGCCACTCACCTTCCTCTTTCTTAAGCAGTCTTTGTATCCTGACAGCCTTTCCGATTGTTCTGGAGCCTCTGGCTGTGTGCCTGCCTGCTCACCAGGTGCAGCTCATTAATTACTTGTATAGAATATAATTATTGGATTATGGTACAGCTTTGCCTAAATTGCGTACATTTTTCATTCTTATTAATTTGGAGACATGCACATGCCAACCCACACATGATAAGTTGCACAGTATTTATTGCAAGCCTCAATAAATTGAAAGTCATGTTCCCAGGCATCCCTAGGCTAAAAATTGTACATTATGATACTTCCTATTGGGTGATGACTAACCAAACTTGATCACATCCTCCTTCTGGGAGTTTGTGAGACACAGGAAGAAAGGAACAGAAATGCCAGTGATGGAAGCAGAGACAGCAGAAGGAAGAGGAGCGGAGTTGAGAGCAACTAAGTCAGAGCGCACTGAGTCACAGAGTGGGGAACATCCGAGTAGACTGTGAGGTTGACGGGCATCTCTGCCTCTGCCTGCACATCTGCTGCTTTCTTCCCTGCCTCTGGTTGGCCATTTTCTCCTTCCTGATGGTCATGGTGGAAGATTACATATCTTCAGTGTAAGCAGTCAGGAGAGACTAGCATTTTTTTTTTTAAAGATTTATTTGTTTCAATTTTCTTCCCAAAGCCCCCCAGCACACAGTTGTATATTCTTCATTGTGGGTCCTTCTAGTTGTGGCCTGTGGGACGCTGCCTCAGCATGGTTTGATGAGCGGTGCCATGTCCACAGCCAGGATCCGAACCAACAAAACACTGGGCCGCCTGCAGCGGAGCGCGAGAACTTAACCACTCAGCCACGGGGCCAGCCCCGAGACTAACATTTTTGAATCCCAATTGCAAATGCCATGGAGAGAGAAATTGATTGGCCCACCTGGGATCCGGTGTTTGCTGTTGGTTCATTCGGACATAACCAGGGAGACAGATTTGTGTGTATAAACATTGCTGCTGGGGCCCAGCCCCAAGAAAACAGAGATCTGAGCAACATGAGGATAAGTTGTCCGACTTAAGGAGTTATTTCTGTAGGTATACATCATAACTTTTTATTTATTTATTTATTTATTTTGAAGAAAACAAACCTACTTCATACAGTAATAATATAGTCAAAGAAATGCACGGCCACATCTGATTAGATTTGACTGCTCATCTGACGCTTGGATCTGAGAAGATTGTTCAGTCAACACTCCAGGAGCTTCACTAGTAAAACTGCTCTTTACAGAAGAGGAAATTCCAAAACAGTAAATCAATTAAGATGTGTATCAGATTCCCAATGCTTGAAATTAGAGGGTGGATTCAAGACTCACCTTATTCTAAGATTTTTTTGTTTTTTTAGTTCCGTGATCACTTGAAAGACACCTTTTATTTATTTATTTATTCAGTTATTTTATTGAGATCATAATGGTTTATAACATTGTGTAATTTCAGGTGTACATTATCATTTATCAATTTCTGTATAGACTTCTAAGATTTTTTGATGGTCTTCTCCAAGTTCATTATGGACTTTATTTTAAACAAAGTCAATAATAATTTTTGTCAGTACTGAATACAATAGTCCCTCCTTATCCAAAGAGGATATGCTCCCAGACCCTGAAGGGATGCCTGAAATCGTGGGTAGTACCAAACCCTAAATATATTATGTTTTTTCTGTACGGTACAGTGTGGATACACTGGACAAAGGGATGACTCGCGTCTCGGGCAGGATGGAGCAAGCACGCATGAGATTTCATCACACTACTCAGAACGGCGCACAGTTTAAAACTTATGAGCTGTTGATTTCTGGAATTCTCCATTTAATATTTTTGGACTGCAGTGTACCACAGGTGACAAACTTCAGAAAGCAAAATCGTATACAAGAGGCGGCTGCTGTATTCTGGACTTAACACTTTTTAATTACTTCCTCCTTCCTTGGGCTTCTGTGATGCCTTATTCTTCTTTCTCCTTTTACCTCTCCTCAAAGTTTCCCAAATGCTCTTTATCTTCCCACTCTGCAGAGAGGGGCTCAGGTTCAGTCCTTGGCCCCTGCTCTTCTTGTTGACTCATGTTGATAAGTTTTTCCAGTGTCTTGGTGCTGAGGAGGCACGTTTCTAGCCCTGACCTCTCACATAACCATTTCTTAGTAGACACAGTTGCCAGTTGAATGACAACTCAGTGGCTTCATGTCCCACAAGTACTAAATTCCCATAGTATTGTCAATGTCAGTGAACTTCTCCCATTTTCCTAGCCTTAATACCGTGAACTCGTCTTTGACAGCTCTTCGTTCACTGAGTGCCATTACCAAGTCCAGCTGAGTTTTCCTTTGCAGCAACTCTAGGAATAATTCCTCCTTTTCCGTTCCCATTGCCATGATCGCAGAGCATATTCTTAAGGTAATATCATCAGTATTCTCCTAAGAGGGTTTTTTCTTTTTTGCTTTTGTTTTGTTTTTTAAAATTTCTGGTGCAGTGGTTTGTAGCCAAGAATCACACCAGAATTACTTGAAGACTATTTTCAAAATATATACCCTCCAAACTCCATTACAATCACAATCTCTGGAGTGATCTGAAAATCTTGAAAAATAAAAGCGAGGTCTGGTGTAGAGAGGTTCCCAGGTGAGTCTGCTGTGTACTCTTGATTAAGGATTACTGCTCTGGTCTTCCCTCCAGTCCATCTTACTGCAGTTAGATCAATTCTTTAAACATCACTTAAATCCTTCCTTTTGGCAGCAGCCTCCTCATGCCTGTCAGGTCAAGGTCAAGGTCAAGTTCCTTAGTCTGGCATTCAACACTCACTATCCCTCTATGTGAGCCCTGAACTCTGAGCAGCGAGTGTTTCCTTTATCTGCCAAGTTCATGTTCATTCTGTGACTTTACTGGTCTCATTAAAGTAGTTTTTCCTTCACTTCTCCCAAGAACCACCTTCTCTACCAATTATTCCCAGTGAACGTAGCTCATCTTCTTCTTTCCTTTCTGCAAATCCCTGTGGTCTTATCGTCTGTACTCTTTTTAACTCAATACTTGATTGTGTACTGTCTGATATGCATGGTGTCTCATCTATCAAAGAAGATTTTCAGTTTCCTAAGAGTAGGAAAGTCTTTGGTATCCTGTACACAGACTAGAGTAGCCTGGTACTCCAAATCAACTTCATTATACACTTAGTAATGTTCATACTGATGGGCTATGGCTAAACCCCCTGCTCTATCCTGTATCCAATTAAAATTATCCCATTTCAGGTTTTCCTCTAATTCAACCATTTTACCCCATATTGTTTGCAATTAGGCAGAAAGATGGGCATCTGTGAAATTAATCTTTTTGCTTTTCTTACTCAAAATGTGATTTTTTAAAAGGAGCTGTGGTTTTCTGAAAATCCAGTATCTTGAATGACATTTAATATTTTTTTCAGTTAATCAACATATTTTAAAATTTCTTTCATTTACCACGCAGACAAGGCTCTAAAAGCAAAAGTGGACTTTGTCCACAGCTGTACCCTATCAGCCTGCTCTCTCTGATTGCATTATTTCAAAGGCACAGCCATCATTTACACTCTTTATTACCCAGGGGCATTTCAAACTGTTACTAAAATGCATTCATCCCTGGAGTCACCATCTGTGAATGGTGACACCATAAGGTGGAATGAGGAGCAACTGAATCTAATTGATATGCAGAAAGGAGACTTTCGACTGTCCAGCTAAGGAGATTAAAATTCAGCCTTTCGTAGGCTGAGCATTTCAGCTAAATTTTTTATCATCATGTCTAGTTCAAGAACTCATTATTTTAGGATTCTCAAAGAGAAATACGCCTCAAAGTTAAAGTGTCTTCTTTAATATGTGTTTATTGTAAACAATTCAAACTCCACAGAGAAAGGAAAGTTCTTGTAAAATGCAAGGAGATTGCTCTTGGTGCTATAGAATACCACAATAGCAATATTTTTCCTTTGTTCGCTTGCCTGCGCTCCAACATCCCAGAGAGGAAAAAAAAAAGAAAATGTTTTATTTTAACATGTCAACTGCATTAAAATAGAAGAAACTATTGGGAGCAACATTTGTTAAGACATTAAGATGTATTTGCTTATATTAAATGGGTCTTATACCAATGATTTAAAATCTTTGAAAATTTTCTCCCTGTTTAGTATGACATATAACCCTGAAGGAGTCATTTAAATTAGCTGTCTGGCTCCATGTCCCAAACCCTCCCAGGGATGCCAACTCACTCGGAATTATCTAGCAATCCTACAGACCATTCTTCAGAAAAGATGTTCCATGGTGATTTATGTGTCCATGTGGACAAATAACACCTTTAAAATGCAGTGAGGGCTTGAAATAGCCCTGCCGTTGCTGCCCATGGAGAGGGAACTATTCTCCGGAGGTCTTCCCGGACGCCTGGGAGTAAAATAGCAGCTCCTGGCAGCCCTGTGACAGGAGTGGATTAGCAGACGTTTGTAAAGAGACAACAGCAGACTCAGGCCTTCCTGCAGTAAAACTGCTCTTAGAAATGATTGCTCCTCCAGGGTTTTGTATGCAGTCTTAAGGCATACTGCAATTTCAGGCATCAGGCAAACGGCTCTCTCTGAGTGGCAGGACAAGGACCTCTCTCGGTGTGAAGTGCCTGTACTCGTCTGTCTTGGCCAGGGAGGACACAGTGCCATCTTCTCTGCTCCTCAGCACAGCTCAATCCCTGCTCCTGGGATGAATTAATAAAGGGATACAGCCGAGGGCAGCTTTAGCTGGGCCTCAAGTTCCCAGCTATCATGCTGCTGAAATCTAAGGATCTGCTTAAAGTAATCGAAAGAAGCGCGGCGCTCTGGGACATCACTGTTAGTGTTTTGGGAGTTACTTGGCACTGGAACCTGGATCATTTCCCCTAAAATTTCAATATTTTTTTGATGTTCTGTGTTCTGGATACTTACTATTTTTTTCTAAAGAGCTGTTAACTGCATGTCAGTTTACATGTTTACATTCATTATCAGAAAAATATTCATTATCAGAAATAATGGCATGATGACATGCCTAAGCTTGTGTTGGTATTATTTACCACAAGTGGGGGATGGAGGTACTTCAGAACATACATGTCTAGATCAACCAGGAGAACCGCTTGTGGCTCCATCCTAGAAGCAGTCAAGGAGATTTTTATATTCTTAATAAATTATTTGAAAATTACTTGTATGAGGAAAAACTCCATCTACTTGAGTTTTCCTCTCCAAACAGGGAAAAGTCTGCAAAATTGTTATATACATGTGTATACGCACACACAAAAATACATATACACGTGTGTGTATGAGGCATTTTGTTTAGTGTTATGTAGTGTGCGATACTGTGTTTTGCCCCATTTAAAAATATTTGAGGAAGTGTTTTCAGAGTATAAACCTATAGGTAAACATTTGGAGCACAGCAGGTTTGTAAGTTGGTGATGGACTTGCTCTCTGAATTGACAGTGGACTGAGGCCTTATTATCTGGGGGTCAGTAGGCTGCCTCCCCGACATCTGCACCTTCAGAACCTGAAAGGAAGCCCAGGCCTTTAGCCAAATAAAACAGAGGTCACAAAGTTTATTTAATTTTAATTCGACCATTAATTGTTGGGCCCCTTAC
This sequence comes from Equus quagga, assembly GCF_021613505.1. Classification (NCBI taxonomy): domain Eukaryota; kingdom Metazoa; phylum Chordata; class Mammalia; order Perissodactyla; family Equidae; genus Equus; species Equus quagga. The sequence goes on along the minus strand of NC_060267.1, from coordinate 29,354,523 downwards.
TGTGTGCTAAGTGTTGGGGCAATAATACAGTTTAGTAGTTAAGGTGTGGGTTTTGGTATTCGACTGCCTGGGTTTAGATCCTGGCTCCCCGCTTACTAGCTCTATGACCTTGGGCATGTTACTTAACTTCTCTCTAGCTCAGTTTCCAGATGTAAAAGCAAAATAAAAATAATAGCAAAATGTTAAGGTTGTTGTAAGAATTAAATGAGTTAATATGTGGAAAGAACACCTCTGACACACAGTAAGCATTCAACAAATATTAGCTGTTCGTCTTCTTGAAATTCTTCTGGTGGCAGATTTGGCCTCTGTCCCTGTATGCAGAGCAGTCCTGTAAGTTATTTGTGGACAACTGTCCTCAACTCTCATGATGACTTTGCTTCCATCCCTGCCGGGCTTTCACACTTGGGCAGAGCTCTGTTACAGCCTCTGCGACACCTGTGGTGTCATGTTTATATTCTCTCCTCTCCATCCGCACTGGTTTATGAGCTCTTCAAATGCAGGAACTCAGTCTTTGGTGTTCTTTTCCTACAGCCTTGCACAATGCCTGCTATTCTTGATTAAAAATACTGAAGAAATGTTTGTTGAGTGAGTGAATGAAAGAATGGGACGAGTAATTTGTGTGTGATTTGCACACCATCAAACACGGTTGGTTTACTAGTTTTCTACCCTATAGACTAGCTGGTAAGATGTGTGTTTTTGGAGAGGCCAAGTGGGGAGAGTCGGGGAGGGAGAAGTTGCCAGGCAGGCAGACTGACAGCAAAAAGTGACTACTGGTAGACTCCAAGGCAGGAAGAGAGAAAAACTATAAAATGGATAGTTGTCTAGGGCTATTTAACGTAGACACAATAACACTACACATCCCAGTAGGGCCCTTGGGCGTTGCTGTAACATTGTGGTACAATAACCAGAGTGTTGACTATGTCCGCCCAGTCCTGTTAGCTTCAGTCATCACTATCCTTCATCTGTTAATGCAGCACCAACCGCTTGATCCCAAAAGCCAGCCCTGGCAAGGAATGTTCGGGGAGAATCAGTTCACCAGTAGGTGGGATTCTGGAATTGTCCTGCTGCCAAAGACCCAGTATTTGACATGTCTCCATCATTACTGGATATGCGTGTCTCCAAGCCAAAGTCACCATGTTAACCATCCTTTTGAAGGACTCTTGCTTGAACCCCACCTGTTTACCCCGTGCTTTGACATTCTTCTCAGCCTGTCTTGTCATCCCTGTTCCCAGAGAGGAAATAGGGCAATTATTTTCCACCTATAGTTTGGAGTTCTCCTTCGAAAGGAGTCACACAACTGCCCACTTTGAACACAGAGCTTCCCTTGTATAGGATGGGCCTAACAGGCTGAGCTTTGAATCCAGGCTCCAACGGTGCCCAGTTGTGTCACTCTCGGCAAGTATTAAACTCTCTGAGCCTCAGATTTCTAACCCCCAAAATGTGGCAATAATGCCCAGTTGTTACGAGTTTAGATAACATATATGTATAGCATCTAACACATCCTTAGCATGTGGTTTCGTCTGGCACTTATTTCATATTCAACAAATAGTAGGTAATATCCCTCCCACTGCTATGTCCCAACTACTGGATTAGCTCATTCTGGATATTATCCTCTTCTGGAAGCAAGCCTGCCTTTACCAGGTGCTTTAATCCCCTAGAGATGAACCCCATTGCAAGGAGAAGCCCTCCCAGCATGCCTTACGCTGCCCCTTTTGAAAGGAGGTTTATAATACCCTATGTCGTTAAGAAAAGGTTTTATCTTTGAAAAGTTAAACTATCTTTTAAAATCTATTGTATACTTTAGAAATATTCCCATAAATATGGTTAAAATAAAAGTAACCACTCTTACTGAGATTATGTTCATTTATCTTGAAAATGGAAGTGCCTCATTTTTTTTTTTTTTTAAATTGAGCCTCAGTACAGATTTTGGAAAATCAGGAAGTATGAGTTTTCCAATATCAAATCTGAGTAATAAGAGCTAGCTGACTCATTAGTTTTAATCCTTATAATTTGTTATGAAAATCTGAATCATCTTGAAATAGAGTGGTGCCACTTAAAATTGCTTTTGTGTTTCATATTCATTCATTCATTCATGCAACAATTTAGGGTTTGTTATGTACAGGATACTGAGATGAGTAGATATTCCTGTTTGTTAATGGTGAAACATAATTTAGTGTAATTAAGTTTCAGGTATCACACACACACACATACATCCACACACATATTATGTATATGTATTAATTTTCCCTTATATGATTAAAAGTTAAAACAAAGGTAGATAATGTTTCAGTTGTACTTAAGCTCTATCTAAATTTGCTTTATTTGCAACAAGACTGTGATATAACCTTATACCTGACATCACTTATTTTTTGAAAAAACATTTTCATAGGATGGATTAATTCTATGACTCTATGAGCAATATCTTTATCTTTGTCTGGAAGCCTTAATGATACAGTAATACCCAATATTGCCGATAATGTTCAGATCCAGAAAGAAAAATGATTTGAATGTCATTGTGTCTTCAAACTCGTCTGGATCCAGTCTTTTACGTGACTTACTGAGCCCCCCACATGGTAAAAGATCTGAGCCTGAAGATGCCCATTGCCAAATCATTACCCGTCATAATGCTGAGTAGTAATCCTTCCAAGCTGAAAAATGGCATGCTGTATAACAAATGAAAGGGAGCTGACACTGGAAAGAACATTAGTGAAATCAATATTATTCAACCAGAGACGTAGACTCCATTAACGGTATGTCAATATGACCAATTATTTTCCACAGCACTGACATCATGATTGTATTTTTTTTCTTTGTCTTTAGGAGAGAGTAGTTTTGCTTACTGTAATCGTTGAATTGTAGCCATTTTCCAGAAGAAGGTCTTCTTGGAAGTTTTGCATTGTCATTGTAACTGGTGCCATTTTTTCTTTCTTTGATGTCTAAACTCCTGATTGTAACTTACCTTGGTTTGAAGGTTAGATCAATAAACTGGATTGAACATTCAGTAAGTTGATGTGAATTCTAGAAATCCCTGATGGTATTCACTGCCCAGGAAATAAGATGAAATGAAAGTAGGCAGAACTTTAAGAGTAATCAGTTTGTAAATGTTTATTTGTATAATTATTTTGTTAATTTCTGTTCCCCGAACTAGGCTGTAAGCTCCCTAAGTGCAGGGGCATGTGTGTTTTGCTTGTCCTGGTATTCCCATCACCTAGTACAATATAGTTTCTGGCAAATAGAAGCCTCTGGATAAATATTTTTTTGAATGCCTTTGTAGCTTTTCATGGATTTTTATTCAATTTTCCAATATTGGGAAGCCACCAGCTTCAGAGTTATACCAGTACTGCCGTAGTAAAGAAGCCACCACGATCAGGAAACTGCAGATACTGTTGCTGGTTCCAGAACCATGCCATGCCTGCTATGATCTGCACCAGCAAATGGATGCCCCTCGTCATATCCTTCAACATTCATTAAGTGAGCGAGTAGACACTGCAATCTCTGATAGGACTTTCACAGAAAAGGAAGATACCTCCATGACTATGCTTGATAGCAGAAACAGCTGTAACCTCAGCCTCACTTCCCCCTTCTGAATCCCACATGACTGTGCCTTTGGTGGACCCTACATCACCCTCAAAAACCCAGCTGCAAAGGAGCCTGGAAAATGCAATTTTTAATATTCCAGCCTCTGCTGGAAAGAAGGCTCATTAGGAAGAAGTTGGAATGGATGTTAAGCACCAATTTACTGTGTTCTACCTCCTTAAAAGTTTACATTCCATTAGCAATCTTTGGAAGAATGTAATGTAGGTGAACATTTTTCAATGTCAAAAAATAATTGTCAGGTAGAGAGTAGTGGTTAAGAATATGCGCTCCAGAGTCATGCTATCTGAAGTCAAATCCTCTTTCCCCTCTGAGTGCCCCAATTTCCAAATCTGTAAATGGGCATAATTTTGCTCCAAAATATGAGTTTGAGGAATAAATGAGATAAAGAATGGGATCTGCTTAGCACAGTGTCTGACTAATGGTAACTGATCAATAAACATTACGTATTGTAATTCTATCCCCTATTCATCAAATTTTTGTTTCCTAATGGGAAATGGAGATTCTTTGATTAAAAATTAAAATTTTAATTTTCCATTATAGTAGATTTTCATGTGAGTGTAACAAATCTCATTGTTTAATTCTTCCTGTTTCCTTTTCATTCATTCCTGCAGCAGTTGAGGGTTTATTATACACAAGGTACTGAGGTGGGTTGATACTCTAGTTATTTGATTGATAGAAATTCTTCCTACGTGCTCATTGTGGAGAATTCGACAATAAGGAAGTGTACAGAGAATAACATTAAATCACCTCTAATTGTACTATACAGAGATAACTGTTGGTAACAAAGTGATATTTCCCTCTAGTTTTTGTTCTGCATATTTACACTTTTTAAAAGGAAAATATATATTCAGTTTGGTATCCTTCTGTTCACTCAAGACTGTATTAAGAGCTTGGGAAACATTTTAATGTCTCCATAATATTTTATTATATGGAATTAAAAATGGCTATTTCCAGCTCTTCAGTATCATAGTAATATCTTTTGAACGTGGATTCTGGTGCTCACCAAACCCTCCATGTGCCCCTTGCATTTCCTAGCTTCCCTTTTAGTGGAGTTAGGATCCTGAGGCAATAACCTGTGACCAGAATTCACTAGCATCACTTCCAGGCCAAGGCAGTTAAGAGCCGGTGTGTTCCTTTATCCCTCTCTTCTCCTGTTGAAATGAACTTGGATGTGGTGTATTCCAGATGGCATAGCTGGAGGAGGGCTCCCAGTCTACTTTCGACTTTACCTGGGTGCGAAATAAACATTTGTTGAGTTAAACCCTTGAGAGTTACAGATTTGTCTGTAACAGTAGCTTCTGTTAATTATCCTGATAATTTATAGAATTTATCTTGTTTACTAGTGGTATTGATTTACTATTATACTTTTTTTTTTTTTGCAGTTTTAATGGCCAGGCTATTATGCACCAATTCTCATTAGTGCACTTAACAATTGGTTATTTCCACCGCGTAAACTGAAGATAAATCAGAATATATGGTTCAAAAGTGAAAGACGAAAAAAGTTTACTACCACATAATCTATTTTTGTCTCTTGTCTCTTTTTTATTGACATTGAACCCATCAATATTTTCGACTACAAAATTTTCACTGCGTGGAGGAAAGTAAATGGAGTGGGAAAGTCCCTGTTGCTAAAGGAAACTTTATGGTGTTTGTTATAGAGGCAACTAAGGTAATCAGAAAAAGTCAAACACAACCTGTCTCTCTCTCTCTCTGTTCCTTAGATTTGAGGGTCAAAGGGGGAACACTGCAGCCTGGATTCAGAAATCCCTGTCAATAGCACATTGATGGTTGCAGAGAAAGATTGTTCTTCAAGGGCCCTCAAAGGACGAAAGTGAATCCATTAGCACTCTAGAAAACAATCTGACTACTGTGGAAAGAAAATCAGGAGGTAAAATGGATTTTGGAAGGTCACAGGAGCTAACTGTCCGTATTTATGCTCTTCATCAAAATTATTTTTAATGAGCTCCCTGAGAGCTGTACATCCTGACAGCGTAGGAGAAATGACAAGTCTAGCATCACAGGGGCCTAATTAGCTGACACGGCCCTGCTTTTGCTGAACCAGAGGGAGACCTCCCCTTGAGAAAGATCTAAAAGGGACCATATTAAGTTAGAGCATTGTTTGAGAACTTGAATTTCATATCAGAGCTCAGAGGAATTGCAATAAAGATGAACTGGGTTCATGAGTGTAAAATAGAATATTATGAGAAGAAAGACTAGAATTACTGGCAGAAATACGTGGAAAGAGACTCCAGGATTGACTGTTCAGATTTGTATGAAAGTATTTTGGGAGATGCTCTGTCAAAATTCATGTGTCAAGAGGATTTGGTAATTAGCCTCAACCTAATTTATAACTTGACTCATCTGAAGATTTGTGAGGATTCAGCTATTCAAAACAAAACACCATAAAATAATGAAGAAATACCTAGAAACCACAGAGAAGCACATATGGACTGATTCAGGAGTCCTAAAGGGCCTCTTTATAAAGGGAAATTTGTAGATAATCTATATTGAATTGTTTCTGTGTAAAAGGTCTATGTCAGTTAACAGACTATGTTAATCTGACTATGAGTTTCCAAAGATTGTTACAGAGTTTATTATTATTTTTTTTGTGAGGAAGATTGGCCCTGAGCTAACATCTGTTGCCAATCTTCCTTTTTTTTCCCCCTCAAAGCCCCAGGACATAGTCCTATATCCTAGTTGTAAGTCATTCTAGTTCTATGTGGGACGCGGCCACAACGTGGCCCGATGAGCGGCGCTAGGTCTGCACCCAGTATCCGAACCTGGGAACCCCAGGCTGCCAAAGTGGAGCACACAAAGTTCACCACTTGGCCATGGGGCTGGCCCTACAGAGCTTATTAAACTGCAGTAGTTCTCAATCGGGGGCTGTTTTGCACCCCCATACCCAATGTCTGGAGGCATTTTTGGTTGTCAAGACTAGGGGAACTCTGCTGGCATCTAGTGGGTAGAGGCCACGGATGCTGCGAACCATCCAAACATCCGATTGCACAGGACAGTCCCTACAGCAAAGAATCATTCAGCCAACTGTGTCATTACTGCCCAAATTGAGAAACCTTGAGTTGAAGTAAACCAGGGAACTTGTATTTAAATGAAAAAGGGGATAAAACTGGGAGAAATGGCAGCTAACCACATTTGTTAAGCCTCTACCCAACACAGTGCCCAAGGTGGGATTATAGACCGGGTACCTGCCTCACTGAGATCATAGGATCGGCAAAACCTTTAGTCCTACATTGGAACCCTCGGCTGAGGGTAAGTTTCTAGACCTCTCTGAGCCTCAGTTACCAAAAAAGTGGGAATAATAATAATAGTACTTGCCTTCTAGGTTTTTGTGAAAATTAAATGAGAAAACATAACAAGTGCTTGGGAGGGTGCCTGACAATCTTTAAATGCCCAATAAGTGGTAGCTAGTATCAGCATAAAAATAAAATCGAAAAGATGTATATACCACAGTGTTTGCATTGGTTACCATCAGCCACGGGTTTTAACTTTCTATTTCTTAGATTGTATTTTAAAATTCTCTACCATAAGATGCCTTGTTTTTATAATAAGAAAATAATAAACAAACGTGTTTTAAATCAATTCAAAAGGAAGCTTCAGATTCCATATCATAAATTCTAAATATTCTCTTCTCTTTTCCAGAGTCAAGTCCAGGTTATCTAGATCACGAAATAACCAGATATTTTCAACCACTACCTAATTCATGACTGTGTGGAACGCTATTATTTGAGTGCAATGAAAATGAGAAATAAAATGGTTGTCAATATTCTGGGATAACAAAAGCAATGATGTGTGTATGACAGACTGGAGAATGGATTATAGGATTTGGTTTTGCTGAAGTTATTCATATATATTCATGTTCTGCTTAGACTTTAAAATTATTTCTCCTTCTATGGGTGTATAGCAATTAGAAGGAAGTAGCTGAGAGTCATTTTTATTGGACATGGATTTTCCTAATGCCAGATCATATGTGATTAAGGGAAACCCAGAAAGAGTCTTGGTTAAGAGCACAGACTCTGCAGTCCGGCTTTCTTGCATCAAATCTCAGCCCCACCACTCATTAGCTTTTTGATCTTGGGGAAATAACTTAACTTCTTTGTGACTTAGTTTCCTCACCTTTAAAAAGAAAATAATAATGTCTTTATATTATGAAGGTTAAAAGGAGACTCTCTCTCTCTCTCTCTCTCTCCCTCTCTATATATATGTTTTCTCCTCTCTAAACAATGCCAGGCTCATAGTAAGGGCTATGTAAGTGCTTGCTATTATTGAAAGTTGGATTTATTTTTTAATTCCTATTTTTTTTAACCTATTGCAAAGAAGAAAGACTCAATGCTAACTCTGATAAAACAAAGGTAGCTTTGATAGACATTCTTCAACATGTAAGTGGGAGGTGTCAGACTGCTCTGTATCAGTTAGCTCCATCACGTTGGATTGCATTCTATGGTTTATTCACGCTGTTGGTTACTTCAGAATATCATGTTGTTTAGAACTAGCTACTAATGCATGACTGAGCTTTTCCAAGTTGTAGTTCTCGGTCAAACCCCTTCCTCACCTCCCACACTTTCTCAAGGAGGCCCTCCTATTTATGTTCGAAACATGAGATAAAATCCGAGAATGTACGCTTTTGTGTTCTTGGTCGGGGAGTGAAGGATTCAAGGTTCCCTTTCTCCTGGTGCAGTTTCTTCTCCTGGTTTTCCAGTTAATGTGGTAAGACTTGACCTCAGTGAGCCTTCTGGTTTGAAGGGCCCAGTTCAGGACAAAGGAGCAAGGCCAGGTGAGGGTCCAGGGGCAAGGAATGGAAGCCAACTGCTCAGGGGTGGTTTTCTCCTGGACCCTGAGGGAAAAGGATGGGCGGTGGGGCAAGGCGGTCCTTGAGACTGGGGTGAGGAGAAGTTACCTGGCATTTGGCTGACAGCAGCTAGAAAGTCATACCAGTGGTGGATCGCTGGTGACATTTGCACTGAAAAATTTTTGGTTCAGGCTCCCTCAGCAATGCTCAGCAACGTAGAAACTTGGGATGTGAACCAAGCAGTAGGTCAGGTCCTAAGTGGGTCCAAGCGGATTCCTGAGAAAAATGCTGACTTTGTGCCTATCTGTTGTGAGGAGATGGGACAGCCTTGCACCTGGATGTGAATCCTGGTCAGGAGCTTTCATTTCCATAACAGAAGTGGGCTCAGTGATGGACTCTGCTAGTTAAGCATCTGGGCTTAATCAGCACGTCAGGCTCTGTCAGGGAATTGTACTGGGAACTGTCGATTTTCTCATAAAAAGTTCAACTGAAAAATTATTTTTAAGAAAAATATATATAAAACAATATTTACTCTGATTCTTAGCAGGAGCACCATACATATTTGTTGAATTATTGAATCTATTCTAGGTATTTGAAGTTTTATTCTCTAGGTTAGTGGTGTTTGAACTCTGCTACAAGAGGCTTCGAGGCCTTCTGAGGAGGAGAGAGAGCCGAAGGAAGGAAAGGTGCAGCTTTGCCTTCATCTGTTTTATATACTAGACCTCTCTAGAAGGTTCTCTTTGAAGAAAAGTTCTCTCTGCTAACCACACTTTGAAAATCACTTTTGTAGGCAAATGAGATCTTATCCTTGGATCACCTAGGTCATTGAACAGCCTTTATTGGAAGGCTACCCATGTTGCTTTAGCTTCCCAAAGAAATACCTCCATCCAATTGTGTTTCAAGGTTATGCTTTTAAATTATACTTAATGTTCCTATGAGAACTGGCTTTTTCTGTGAAACCATAGAATATGGGTCCTTTGAACATGTGTTTCTGACAGGGTTTAGGGCAGGCTGCCCCAAGATGCGCCACTCTGGTATGTGGACTATTTCGAGCTAAAGACAGTAAAGGCTCAGACTCAGCAAGAACATTTGACCTTTCACCCCAACTGTCTAAAAGAAATTTAAAATAAAGGCCTGTCCCCGGGACAGGCCATCACCATAGATAATTTTGGGTTCCGGTAGACTGGGAGGATCCTTGGTAAGCCCACTCTTATCAAAGTTCTATTTACCAAACATTTGCTTTTCCACTTCCATGTGGGTTGCCTACCTCCCCTTTGAAGACCCAAACCACTACCCCAAATGTCCTCCTTGTCTGTAGCTGAAGACACTTAAACAGTTAGCCTCGGCCAGTTGGCTGAGTTGCTAAGTTTGCCTGAGCCTCTCCCATGTATACATGTTAAAAGATTTGTTTAATCTTCTCCTGTTATTCTGTCTCGTGTGAATTTAATTCATTGTCCTGCCAGAAGAACCCAGAGCAGGTAGAGGAAATGTCTTCCTCCCCTACAATCCCCACATCAGGCCCCACATGAAACATATCTCTGAGTTTAATCCTAAGAAAAACCTTGTTTCTCTAGACAATGAATAGAATTCCTCTTCTCTGACAATGCAAATTGTATAATTATTTTATTTGCAATGTTTCCTTAGACGTTCCAATATTCTGAGCTGCATTGTATGCACGATCACAGAAATGATGTTGACTTTTAGGATTGGAATATTTGTTTCCTCTTTGTTCTTTATGTATTTTCCCCTATTTTTATTACTTTCTTTCCATTTTATTATATATGCCTCTTTGCAAGCTACCTCAAATGCTTTTCGGAATGAGGCAGGATATAAATTTGATAAATAAATGATGTCTAAACCACTTATGAACCAAACCTTCTTGGGACAGAGCCTAAACATTACTCATATGAAAATATCTGGTGCCCCGCCTTCTACAGGAGTACTGTTTGCTCATTTCCCTGTATTATACGTTACCCTTTAAAGGTTACAGAATTTTAGTTAGCATATTAGAAGGCTCATGGATCTCAATTCTGTGTTTACAGCATGTGAAGCCTTACTTCTAAAGTGCCACTTTACAGGGTGTAATTATTACTTTCTTGGACTGGCGTATTATATAGGTCCAAAATTTGGCAAAGGGTCTTATTGGTTTGAGTGTAGATTAGTTGAGCGTTGAATTTTAGAATTTGAAGTGACATAGGAGATCATCTAGCCCAGTGACTCTCAGCCAGAGAGACATTCCTCAGTGTCTGGGGACATTTTTGGTCTTCACAACTAGGGTGTATGCTACTAGCATCGAGGGTTGGAGATCAGGGGTGCTGCTGAACACCCTACGATGCACAGGACAGCCCTACACCAAAATGCAAGTACCACCAAGGTTGGAAACCCTGATTTAGTCCAACTGAATAATTTTTCAGGCAAACTGAGGCCCAGAGAGGTTAAGTGACTTGTCCTTCAAATATAAGATTCAAAATATAATCACCCAAATTTGTTCTTAAAATAGTAGAATGATGAGAAATTTCCTTTTGAGACTGAGATCCGGACAAAGATGTCTGCGATGGAAGACAGCTCTCAAAAATTTAATGCCCTCCCTGCAGGTACCTCTCTATGAGAAGATTATACATTCCTGCCGTGTTGAAGTCAAACGTGGCTGCTTGACTTGTTTGGGGCTCTGAAATGTGAGCGGAAGCAACAGACATCGCTTTCAAATGGAAGCCTTAGGAGCGCTTGCGTGGTGCGCCATCTTCTCTCTTCCTTCTGGCAGTGTGATTGGCAATGTTCTAGGGAGGCAGCAGGTCTGTTAGCCCGGTCTCAGAGCCACAGCCAACCCATGATGGGGATGTGGTGGGAACTGGAAATAGGCGTTTACTGTTGTTTTAAAATGTAATCACATTATACATTAGGCCCCTAGGAAGTGTGATATACAGTGTTCCCATAGAGAGCAAGATTCTGATGCTTTCCTTTCCTTTATAACTTCAGGTCTGCACACACAGCCTTCAAGACTTTTTTCTTTTTCTGACATCTCAACCAGGGCACCCTTTGTTCTTGCCCATCTGGAGTAAACAGTAGGGCTTAGGGGAGAGTCCTGTTATGACTGAGCTAGCAATATGAATTCTTCTCTCTTTTTGTTTGTGTATTTATATTTTTAAAATTATAATACTAAAACTGCTAGAATTGAGCACTAGGCTTTAAGACAGATTTTTCCTTCCCTTCTCCCTTCTTTGCATCAATTTTCCCTTCCTTCCTCCTTTCCTTCCTTTTATATTTGTTTCTACTTAGGACTGAGCACTATTGGGTTCATTACTGGCTGACTTTTATCTCCCTTTATGTGATAAGTCTAGAATGACCAGTTACCCAAAGAGGTGGGAGTGAGTGGCTAGTGAAGCATACTGGTTAAAGTAAGCTGGTGTCCCCAGGGCTGGCCCCGTGGCCGAGGGGTTAAGTTCGCACGTTCTGCTTCAGTGGCCCAGGGTTTTGCCGGTTCGAATCCTGGGCGCGGACATGGCACTGCTCATCAAGCCATGCTAGGGCGGTGTTCCACATGCCACAACTAGAAGGACCCACAACAAAAAATACACAACTATGTACAGGAGGGCTTTGGGGAGAAAATGGAGAAATAAAATCTTAAAAAAAAAAAAAAGTTAGCTGGCGTCTCCAAGCAGCTGGGATGTTTGTGAGGAGTGACTCGTTTGCTTTTATCCTTAGAGTCTTGAAGGGAAATAGACTTGCCAGCAAGCTACTTTGCCTCCTTACTGCCGAACTCACACTATAATCTCTGACTGTAACACTTTACTGTGGAAGAAAAACCCCTCCCAGAGAAAAGGCCATAAGACATTCACAGTCCAGAGCTTTCTCCCCAAGGCTTAGAGTAGATCTGGCTGAATTCACCTTCTTCTCATCACCCCCTGCCCACCACTGATCCTAGCTAGAACTTCACATCTTTTAAAGGTGTGGGAAATTCCCAAGACTCAGGCCCTCTTACCTCATTCCTGAGTAGGGAAGTCAAAGTATTTAATCCTCCACGACTTTTATGAATCGTTGGCGTTACTCACAGAAGATTCTGACATGAGTAGGACAAGACATCTATTCAGTCCTTCATGTGCCTACCATGTGCCGGAATTGGGGATCCACTGCTAAATAAGACAGACAAGACCTTTGCCCTCCAGATGCTTGTGTTCTACGTATTGATTATATTAATCTCCGTTCCATATTATGCCCTAGGCAAAGTTATCATCTATTCTATTTCTTATCTTTAATTATATACTGTTCAGTTGTTAAACCAATGTCACCAGGTAGGGTTATGCCAGTTGCCAGCATAACCCAACTCATACCAACTGCATAAAGTGCCTCAGTTTACCACCTGCCTCTGCTCTCAGCTGGCTGGCCAGAGTTCCTGCTCCGTTCAGACGGGGCTTTAATTGACTACCATCAGCTGTCAACTGCTTGACTCCTAGATACTAACTTCCACTTGGAGTCCTTGAAGAATGGAAGGAAGGAAGGGAGGAGAATAACAGCTAGAGTCATTCTTACCTAGTTTTCACTTTTGAGTTTTGCCTCTTTTCTTACAAATGTAGTAGCTCTAAGACAGATCAAACACCCTAAAACAGTACTCCTTTGCTCCAAATCTGCTTCTCATCAACTCTTTAGAAATTATTAGCCACTTACTTTACTTTGGTTTTCCTCTGAAAAATTGCTTACATATGTCACCAGATATATTCATCAACACTTCTCTAGGAGATTTGCACATACATGGAATTCAGTAACTATTGGTTGGGTAAACAAGTGTGAACCCAGTAGTAATCGCTTTTTCCACAAATGGGCTCTTACCAAGATTTCCAGAAACTATTTTTGTATTAAATCAAAAAACAAAACAAAAAGCCAGTCTGATTCCTCCCACAGAGTTTTAAAACAGCTTTTACATAGTGATCTTGAGCATATTTTAATCTTGTTTATGGTAGAAATAAAAAAAGCATCATCACATTTTCTTTTACGTAGCTCATTGTTTTCACCCATGATTCATGGGCATTCTTTGTCTATTATGAATATTATGACTTTGTCCCCAAAATGGTTTTTCTTTTTATACTTTTTCTCTATTGAGTTTGTTTATCTATCTTTTGCCTTACAAAAATATAAGATGTCTACATAGTCAAATGTATTTATTTTTTTCCTTTCTAGTTTCTTTATTTTCTGTTTTACACAGAAAATTTCTACCAGATCCCTAGGTTATATGAATATTTTTAAATTTCTTCTAAAATTTTTGAATTGTATTTTCCAGTTAAAGCTTTAATCCACTGGAATTACTCTATATTTATTTTCTTCCAGTTGGATAACCAATTGTGTTGGCATAATTAAACTGTTCTGCTTAAGAAATGAATTGCCATCTCTGTCTATAGTCACATCTTTTCCCCTTATTTTCTTTCTGTTCCACTGATCTGTCTTCCTATAGTTTGGCCCATATAGTGTTTGAAAGCATTGTTGTTAACACAAATTTAAAAATGGTATACTCCCTTCATTATTCTTGTTTTTCGTAATTTTCTGGGTTATTTACAGATTTTTATTTTTTAACATGTGTAATTATAAATAATTCAAACCATTTAGCTCCAGAACCTCATTGGGATTCGAACTGGAATTGCATTATATCTTCTGATTGACCAGCATGGGATGAATTTCATTTATTCAAGTTGTCTTCTATGTTTTTTAAATAAAGTTTTTATAGTTTCCTTCATATAGGATTTTTATCTTTCCTACAATATTTTATAGATTTTGTAAATAGAATTTTAAAAAGTTCTCTTTCTCCCTGGTTGGTTTTAGTATAGAGAAAAGCCATTGATTTTTGTTATCCCTTTATTTATTTGTTTTATAGCATTTATCATTTGCAAGCATTTATTAGTTGACCTTTTTTTGGTCTGTTTCCTGCTGATTGTAAGCACAAGGTAGATTATGTTTGCCTTGCTTACTGTTTCATCCCCCTTTCAGCAGATCAATGAATGAATGAATGAATGCATGAATGCATGAATATCTTCTTTTAAAAAAAGCTGGAGAGGAGATTCAACAATCCACTCTACTTTCTCTCCCTCTCCTCTTTTTTCAATGTTTCTAACACATACCAAACTTTTAACATCCTTGGATTCCTGCTCCCAATAAACATCATATAATATGTGTTTAGAGTGTGTATTAAATGAAAATCCAGATTGCAAAAGAGCGTGCATACAATGACCCTGTCTGCTTTGTGCTAATATGATTGTGTGATGATGGGTGGTTTCTCGTTTGTTTTTTTTTTAACCTTATATGGAAAAAGAGCAGAAGTTATTTCTGGAAGTTTGAATTACTACAGCACTTACAGCCTCTATTACCTAAATTATACTCTTCCTGGTATAGCTGTAATTTCACGAGATTTAGTCCCGTCTTTAATTAGATGGTAGGCTGATTGAGGGGAGGAATCACCTTTTAAGATTCTATGTGTACTCTCAAAACTCAGAATAATTCTGATTCATGCTATCAAGACGTCACCGTTGAACACAGCCCATGTGGAAGAAGGGGCTCCACATCAAGGAGGTCACACAGCACAAGCTTTTAGAAAGAGCAGATCGTGGTCAAAGTATTCTCCACTTGACTACCGTGCTGGTGCCTACCTGTTGCAACTCAGCAGACTTGCCCCCAGTGCTCGCTGGGACTGAAGCTGCAGTTTCTAGGAAAAGGATCGAAAAGGTGAGCTAGGACAGGACCAGGGTTAAAGGGGACTGCTCTGTTTGCTAGGTCAGCACGTTAGTCCCTGATTTACAGAAATGTAGGATTTGATCTGGTTAACTTTGGTTTGTTTCCAGCTGGACGGACCGTAGAAGCAAGAATCTCATGACTTCGCTCAGCATGACTTAACAAGATGGCCACTTGTTGGTTCGGAGTAGTCTCTAAATTCGTACAGACAGCTGGTGACTGACTGAGTAGGTAAAAAAATGGCAGCTGCCCCTCATGCCGATGTAGGGAGTTACTCTGCTCCTGCTGCTGGCCGTCCTGGCCCACCGCAGGCTAGCATCTGTTGGCTCACTCTGCTGTGGTGAGCCAGGCGTTTGTATTACATTTTCATTTAAGGGGTTCACACTTCATTTTGGGGAAAAGAGCTGTTCCTTAGTTGAAACAGCAGTCTACTTTTAACAGAGAGCAGCCGCTTTTTCCACATGTGGTTGGGATAGGTTTTGGAGCGTGTGAAATATTAACCAAAAAAGAGCTGACATATTTCATAGTTCTTTAAAGGACGCTGAAATGTAAATAAATCTGCCAGAAGATATTCTTTAAGAGGGTTAGAAGAGGCTCTGCTTTGTATTTTTCTGTGTAAAGTAATCTGCTTGTGCCTCTGTAGAAACAGCAGGCCACACCTCAAGTGACGAAGCAGTTCTCTGAAGAAACCCATTTACGCCAGATTCCAGATGCCACTCCCACCAGAAACAATTCCAAGAATATACTTATATTTTAAAGTAACGATAAAATCAATTTCTAGATGAAGTGTACATTACAAAGTAGAAATTTTGTATTGTTGGTACATTTATCAATCCATATTAAAATTGAAGCTGACAAAAATAATGATCCCTTCTTAAAATAGAGAAACACATTTTGAGGTAAATTCTGTTTTTTTCCTATTTGTGCTGGCTGGAGCTTAAAAGCAAATGACTGTGTAGGGGAGGAAACGTCTTCCTCGACCCTCTTAAGGTCCCTGGCTGGGTCTGAGAATTAAGTGACAAAGACACTTAACAGCAGAAGAGCATACAAATTTATTTAATCTAACTTTTATATGATATGGGAGCCTTCATTAGAAAACAGAGACCCAAAGAAACTATTAAAGCTGAGTATTTTATGCTAAGTTTGATAAGAGTTGACGCTCATGGAGAAATAGGATATGTCAAAGAATATGAGAATTATGAAGTAAACTGGGGGAAATTGAGCAAGGCTTGTTTATTCCGATTCTCCTGAGTCCTTTTGTCTTTGGAGATAAGGGTGCTCCTTCTGGAACCTCTCATAGGAGGGTTTTATGACCTGTGTCGGGGGGAAGATGGTGGGGGAGGAAGGTCAGAGTGACCTTCCCCGCTTCTGCCGTTTTCTTGTATTCCTTCAGCTTAAAATATTCAACATGCCCGGGTGCCATATTTTAGGATAGTGTGTCCTGAACCCCACCAACAGGTTGAGTAGTAGAGGAATCTCAGTTTCTGCTTTCTTGATTCCCAATGTGCTAATTTTACTAAACTACGGAAATAAGCAAGATATTTTCATAACTATAATATTGACTTTTTTTTCGTTATGTGAAGATTGTGTATGAGGCTGAAGAAATTCTTATGTTTGTGGTGGAAATAAAGTGGAGGATTTCCCCTTGGGCAAGGCAAAGAAGCAAAGCCCTATTTATCCACTGAGCCCAAGCCCAGACCCGAATTTCTTTCTCAGACATTCTCTTGGCTTATGAGGTGGCAAAGCTAGTGAAGTCCAGATGCAGACTTCAGTGCTCCTAAGCTTCTGGATCTGATAATCACCTCCAATGTCTACTCAAAGGACCCTGAGGATTCCTTTTTTTGTTTTTAAAGATTTTATTTTTCCTTTTTCTCCCCAAAGCTCGCTAGTACATAGTTGTGTATTTTTAGTTGTGGGTCCTTCCAGTTGTGGCATGTGGGATGCCACCTCAGCATGGCTTGACGAACAGTGCCATGTCCGCGCCCAGGATCCAGACCGGCAAAACCCTGGGCCACCAAAGCGGAGCACAGGAACTTAACCACTCGGCCATGGGCTGGCCCCATGGGGATTTCTGCCTAGACCTTGCAGTCACCCACTGAGACATGTTTTCCGGGTCTGCTTTTCCACCTTCCTCGTGGATGTCTTCTCGAAGATTCTCAGGTGCACCTACCCTTCCATCTCAGATGCTTCAAAATAGGCACCAGGTACACCTTCTACTTACAGTTCTGGAGTTAGACCTTTCTCTGGATGTTTCCTGTGGTCAAATTTTTTTATTTCTTTACCAGATTTCCAAATATACTCTCCCTTGGGTCTCCTCATTCTCTTCTGCGTGGAATTTCCTAGGCGAGTTTATCCTCATTCTGCTGGAAGTACATGATTCCCTTGAAGAGTCGAAAATGGAGCCTTTTCCCTCAGTAATTCACATCTCTGGTCTTAGTAGGTTATATTTTGCTCCTAATGTTCTGCTCTCCTAGTCCTGGCTTCCTACTTTAAATTGCTAGGCCATCTTCCAAAAGATCACCCTTTGAAAACATTTTATTAATAGTAAAAACTAGCATTTATTGGATACTTATTTTTCAACATATATTATCTCATTTAATTCTTGCAATAATATTAATTAAGGAGCATTAGCTTTCGCAGGTCTGTGACATCAGTCACTCCTCATCCATGTGTATCACAGCTTTTAACAGTTTATTGCTCATCTCCTGTCACATTCTCTTGTGGGGACAGAGACAAGGGGAACAACTCACTCTGCCATGATGCTGACGTCACTCTCTTGAAGGGAGATATACATATATTTATTTATATTTCTATATATTATATATATATATTTAATTTTACTGTAGCTTTAGTGGAGTTTCAGGGAAGAGTGAAAATATATATGTGTTACTGAGCCAGGCTCATTTTGCCTGCCATGTAGAATGCCAGTCCCCGAGATAATGAGCTTTGCTGTAGAGAAATGGTTTATTCACAAGGCAGTCTAGCAAGGAGACAGGAGAACAAATCTCAAATCTGCCTCTCTGAAAATAGAGATTATGAATACTTATGGGATAAAGGGGCAGGGTGGTCTGAAGTATGGGGAAAGACAATTGGAAGTAAGGAAAAGTGAGGTAATTAGTGATCTGCACAAGCATGGTCAAGCTCTATGGCTCTTCATAGGATGCATATTCACAAAATGATGGCATTAGCATGATCTGAGAGTGGAGTTTTTGGCCCCTGATGTCAAACAGTCACCTACTGGACACCTACTGGACCTTTGCGCTGGCCTGAACTGGACAAGGGATCGACCCTCACTTCTTAAAAAACAACCCAAGCACCCTTTACCATGGTGACCCAAGTGTCAGAGATGTCATCTATATGGGACCCAGTGGGACTCTGACAATATATTGCTCATCTACATTACTCTTAAGAACAATCATCAATGGCTATCTGGCCACCAGATTCATATGTTTTCAATCCATCTTTACCCAGAAGTTGGAATATTGCTTTTTACCGTGGAATCAGAAATAATTTTAGGTATACTTTGGCATTTGGAGAGACATATAAAAAAAACTAAAGAGGTGTTTATAAAAAATTCCACTTTTTACTAATTTGTCATATTGAATGCCATGGTGTATAGTAATTTTGGCTATAAAATGAATACAGTTATTTTTAGACTTGATTTTTTTTCCTAATTAACATTTGCAATCATTAAAAGTCACCATCAGAAGCCCTCCATTTTATGCATATAAGTGCAATAAGACAGCTGGCTACCTTATGCACTACATGAAGGATTATATTTTAGCACATTTTCACATTCAGCTAAGCTAATGATTCTATCCAAAAATATCATTTCTCACCCACTGGCTTTGGAAACATAATTCAATTTTCTTAGCAACTTAAACTGGAATTTGTTTGTTATAATTCTAACAGAGAAAAACACTGACCTATGTAGTTTAGTGTAATTAAATTTTTTCCATTATGTCTGTATATACCTCATCAATTCAGCAAAAGCAAAACTAGACGCCCCTGCACAGCAGATTGCAGAGTTAGAAGTAATCTGCTGATCTGTCTGCACTCAAAGACCCTGGTGACTGGAGGAATTGGGATGGTAATTACTCTAAGATGCCTTCTATTTACCAAGACTAGTGTTGCAGCTGTTTTAAATTAGCTGCTACCAATGAAAAACTGCCAGTGTATGCTTGTTAGATCTACTTAAATTTATTCCATTCAAAATAAAGGAGAATTTAAAGAATATCAGACTAGAACAGGCAACTGCTCGTTATCAGTCAAATTCAGAAAGGTGGTGGTAAATATCTGACTGTATCCTTTGATTTTGTGGGAAGAAGAAAAACCTGATTTCCTACGTCACAGATAATCACATCCTGCACTGTGGTTTTCTGATTTTCTCTTATATGTAAATTTCTGTCCTGAGCAGATGATTCATTTCCAAGGAAAAGGCTCTTTGCAGTCCCCACGCTCCGGCACTGTGCATAGAAAATATTTACTGATGTGAGTAGATTTGTAGTATTTCTATACATAAAAGTTTTAGAGAATGTTTTGAGAAAATCAAGGGGTTGGAAGTGGAGAGTTAAAAGCATTGTTAAATTTTATCACGAAGTTTGATGAATGTCATTCACAGAGCTTTATTTGTCCCATGGGTTGGAAAAATCTGTGTTAATTTTCTTATTTCTCTGTGTTTTTACAGCCCGTTGGCCATTTTCCTATTAGTTTTTAAAAAACAATAATGATGTTTATAGTCAGGACTGTTGAAGAAAGCTGGCATTATAGGTGACTGTGAAGTGTTTAAATTGTCCTTGATGGCATCTAATGTGGTGTCTTGCAAGGAGAAAACATATTTATTGATTTGATTTCATGGCACACTGACTTCTTGCTGCTCTATGGCCTCGCATCGTCAGTAATTGACTATAACTAAAACATTATATGGAAGATGATTGTTTTCCATCCTAGGTGAAGACTTAATGAGAATTTGCTGAAAATAACAGCAAGAAAACTTAGACTTCGGAAAAGCAAAATGAGGATGTTAGGAATCCTTTTGCCATAGGACTCCTTTCACCTGAAACTTTGGAAAATAGGTAGATGAATTAGACGGCTAAATTCCTTCAACTTTTGGTTTCCTATTTTCATCCTTATGTGCAAAGTTTATGAAACCTAAATTTTCTTCAATTCATAAAATGTGTTTTATGGTTTAATAGAGAAGCTATGTCAAGTTAGTTCTGTGTTATATAATATCATAGTTCTATTATTAGTTATACGTCAAATTAGTTCCTATTAGCGACGTTCCTACAGAACCAAGTTTGCATTTTTCAATATGACTTGTTGAATTCCAGAAGTGTATTTTAAATCAGTTGCTAGGAACATGTTATTATGTATAAATTCTGTCTGCGCTGAAGTCTCATTACCCTTTCCTGTGCCTGAACTAACAGTGCCAGAGAATATAGGAGTAGAACCTCCCCCAGGAACCCAGTCCTCCAGAGCCTTCACTGTCTGGCAGGGGAAGCAGGGACCATGCCATTTCCAAGCCACTGGTAGAGTCCCTTCCCCAGGACCTGGGAAATAAAGAAGTCCAAGATAAAAGTTGTGCCTAATTTAAGTTATTGCTTTTGTCACACTCTCTACCAGTCACAGGAATGTTTTATTATTAATCACAAATCGTAAGCAATTCCTATTCTTAATTTCTAATGCTTCTACAGAGCCACATGCACTGCTGTGTTTTGATACCTTATTAGTTTCTTAGGCTAAGTTATGCTGTGGTAACAAACAAGCCCCAAAATTTCAGGGGCTTGCAATAACAAAGATTTCTCTCTCATGCTCTTCATCCGTTGCCCCTAACTGCTCTGTTCCATGTCAGTGACATTCTGAGACATGAACTGCAGGAGCAGCCCCTCTCTGAGACTTTGCTTGTCTTTTTGCACCTTTAAAGCTTTTGCTTGAAAGTGGCACATGTCATGCTACCCACATTTTACAAACCAAGTCAGATGGCCTCTCGGGATGTGCAGTCCTGCAGAGAGGGGCACCACAAGTGATGCAGCCAAGCCTGGCATCAACGTGGCAGGATGTATAATCCTTCCATGGTGAGGGGTGAGGACTACTTTTGAATAATAACGCAATCTACCATAGTTACAAACCTTGAGACTTGCTCTGAACAACTCTCATCTGTTTGTGTGATGAGGTCTGAATGTTGGCTGACTTCTGTGGCAGACAGCCCTCTGTCCTCACCACACCCTTTCATTTTCTTCCTGGGTTTATAGGAAGATAGCCTTTCTCAACCTTTTTGCATCTATGTGGGGCCAAGAGAGTACTTATGGCCAATGGATTATAGGGAGAAGTGATGTGTGGCACGTCTGGACTTAGCTCCCAAACATCTGGCAAAATCCTCTCTCTCATCAGTGTTGGGGGGAATTCCGAGGAGCCTGTCTTTCCAAATCACTGTTCAGAGGAGACGTATCCATAAGTCCCTGACCAGAAACATCTACTTTGAACTATGGGTTAGAACAAACGAACATTTACTATGTTAAGACACTGAGATTTTGTGGTTCCTTGTTTCTGTGTAACCCTATCCTGACCAACACAACCCTGCTTTGTGGTTTATTTAATGATTCCCATTTACTAGAGTGATGTACATTCTGTAGTAGACTGGCCAAATACAACATACCCCTCCAAAGTGCTAAAAGCACGCATAGATTTCTCCTGTAGAAATATGAATATGTGACCAAAGAACTGATTTTTAAGTTTTATTTCATTTTAATTAATTTAAATTTAAGTGGCCACACATGGCTAGTGGCTACCATATTGGATCTGAGAGCCCGAGACCATAGGAAGATTTTTGGCTCTTTGATATATTATAAATCCACTGTCTCAGCAATCTAAACATAAAACCAACATGCTGTCTAAATTAGACACTGTCTAGATGACTAAGAGTCATAAAAATGAACGGCAGAAAGTGGCCACATCTTTATATAGTGTTTCGTTAGTGATGGTTGTGATGTTGGACACTAGCCAGAGTCCTTTACTAGTACAAGCTGACATGAGGGTCCGTGTTAATAGCTTCCAAATACAGCTCGGAAGAACAAATGGTGGAATGAACATTTTTGCCAAAGTGTAAGTATAGTCTTTAACAACAGAAAATAAATGTAAAATAAACAAGAATTCACATTCTTTTCTGAGTTTCTTCAGTGTGAAGTATGTGAAATGTGTTAAAGTTGATAACTTTGCAAATGCCGCGTCTTTGCTTAAATTTATATTATATTTGTGGAGATGCCTATGATCCTGGGAACCGCTTATAGATGTTATAAAAGACTATCCACGTTCCTCTGTGTTTAAAGAACTATTTCAAAGCAGGAGCTGAGTTAGGTAATGGAAAGAACCTCGGAGTCAGAGGAAAATATCTAGATTATGTCATCCACTCTCATGAAATTGGATGGGTTATTTAAACTCTCTGGGTCTCAGTTTCTTCTACAGTGAGCTTATGAGCTTAAACTCACCACCCTCTGAACTTCTGTGGTTGAACGTCCCTCTATTTCAGTGCAGTTTTTCTCCATAACTGTTTGTTATTTACACATGGAATAGGAGGTGTTAGAACTGAGCCCACCCGTGTCAAGATGACTTAACCCTTTGCTCCAGGAAATTCTTGCCCAGGAAGATTAGACAGTAAATTAATAAAGAACTTCAGTGTTTGCTTTAGGAAATTCTTGCAAATCAATTTCTCAGGACAAACAGTTTGCTCATCTGGGCAAACAGCTCTCTTATTAGAAAAATATATTGTTCACCTGGGCAAACAGCTTGACAAGTATGTGGAACAATATTATCTGTTGTAGTGTTGAAAACGAATCTGCTGTAAGTGCTATTTTGTTTTACTATCTAAGGGGGAGGAAAATATCTTAGTATGTGAATCTAGATATTTTTCCTGACTAGCGTGAGACGGTACGTAGTTTGTATATGGGTGTGGTTAATCATAACAAGATTAGTGAGGCCATAGCCATTGGGTTAATTATAACAAGGTGCGTGAGCAAAATCAATTTTCTATGTCAAACATAGTTTACAACTTTATGTAAACAATCATTTGTCCATAATATATGTTCTAAGAAATTCGGTTTTCTATAACAAACATACATAGTCTTAAGGTTACAGATGATGCCTTTGTGGTTTGAAGTCACATAACACAGAGCCTCCTTGACATCACTTACCTAACATTTAAGAGCTACTTATTAGTTTGACAAGAGACAGAGCATGTGCAAATTTGAACTTAAAGCAGAAATCTGTGCCTGTTGCTGAAGTGTTCTTTGTTCAGTGTGCTCTTCAGACCACCAAGTGCAAGTACTGCTTAACTCGTATTTTCCACCCTACACCCTGAATTCTTAAATAACGTATCAAAGTTATTTTTCTTAAAGTTTCTCACTAAGTACCTTAATCACCCATGAGTTCTCTCTTTAATTTTAACTGAGGCTGAATTAAAGTATTTTCAAGTTTATAATGTTTATTTCCTCCTGAAGCCTGGTGGGAAAAGCTTTGTCCTTCGGTTCACAGTTGCACCTTTGGAAATTCCATCACGGATTCTGAGAGCAGCTTGTTGCCGATGTGGAGTTAGAACTTAGAAGGTGCCTTTAAGAAGGAATAACCCTGAGAAAGAGTCCCGTGACATTTACGTTCTGCTGCTTTGACATAGCCATATTGATATGGGGACAGTTGATGCGGACTGAAAAGACACTTTGATTTTCAGTTAAGAGAAATTACCAGATAATGTGCAAACAGACAGCCTCTGAGCCTCACCCCACCGTTGGCCAGCCTGTTGTGTTCTCTTTCCCATCCTCCTCTCCTCTTTCCCCCTCCTCCCCACCTCTGCCCTCTTGCTACTGGATATAATGGCAGACCAGAGATGTGAGGCATAAAATCAGAGAGAGGTGTGAGATGGGTTGAGGGTTAAATAACATCCAGCAGGCCAACCATGTGTGACTAGACATGAGTTTACCATCCACACTTACTTGTCTCAGGAAAAGCCATCTGTCATTCAAAGCAAAGCATCTTCTCCTTCCTGAGATTTTACTTATATCTTTGATGTCTGCATCTCAAATTCCACTTCTCTCATTTCTCCCTAAAAATTAAAGGCATTGATGGGGATAGGGGTTGAGGTGGAAGTCTTGGGGCCTATGGAAGAAAAATTCATATTTGTATTGGTTTGAAGAAAAGAATCTGTTTATGCTTATCAAGTTATTACAATCAGGCCTAAAGAAGGAAACCACAAATCTTAGTATTTACTTACTGACAAAGGAATTTAAGCTGTTTACCAAAGATTTTACATATAGAAGGCTGAAGACAGCTTCCTTGACAGCCAGTTAGTAGGTTTGGCTTCAAGCTTAATGACTGTGTTCCCCAAGAGCTAGGATTAACCTTCTGAAGTCTGGATGTCCCAAGGTAACTGGTTACAAACTAGTTAGGACGCTTTTATGATGACGAGATACAGATCAGCCCTAAGTAAGAGGGGAAAGGGCTTCACCCAGCATGGGTTACGATTTATAATCCTAGTGTCTTCAGGTTCCAGGTGTTGTGACTGGCCTTCACCTGTGTCATCTGGCTGTGAGTGACACGCTAACACAAATCTCTGAGTAACAAGCGTGCATCATATTTCTTTTTTTTTTTTTCAGTGCTTTATTATGATGATTTTGGGGAAAGGACCAAATATCCTTAAAGTTCCCACAGACTTTGTAATTCATTTTGGGGAAGGGATGATTATAGGAGTAATATATCTTGATAAATGCTCCAAAAATACTGAAAAAAATGAGGAGCGTTAAAGTCCTCCATAGTCAGGGTCAGAAATGAATGTTGCGTTACTTGATAATAAAAAACAGCAACTGTGTTCCTTGACAGGGCGGTCTGAATACCCTGCTTCGTAGCTGGCTGCTCCTGCTGGTGTTTCCCCACCCCATCCTCCCCACGCTGGCGGCTGAGATGCTCCTCTAAGCCTACTTATTTCATTATGTCACATTCCCCTTGAGTTCTTTGTGCTGCACCAAGATCTGCTTTTCTTAAAATAGCCCCCTGCTCATATGGCTTCTGATGGTCTGAAATAAGAAATGTCTACCTCTTCCCTCCAAGGCCTTTGCTAAACCTGTCACCCTCAACTGGAAGCTCCTCCACTGCCTTCTTGCCAGTTCACTATCAGTGGTTTTCTTTTTCTTTTTTTGAGGAAGATTAGCCATGAGCTAACATCTGCAATCCTCCTCTTTTTGCTGAGGAAGACTGGCCCTGAGCTAACATCCATGCCCATCGTCCTCTACTTTATATGTGGGACGCCTACCACAGCATGGCTTGCCAAGCGGTGCCATGTCTGCATCCAGGATCCAAACCTGCAAACCCTGGGCTGCCGAATCGGAACGTGCACACTTAACCACTGCACCACCGGGCCTGCCCCTCTCAGTGGTTTTCTTTAAGACCAGCATCACAGAGGAGCCTTTAGGTTCAAGCCCTGGTTTCATCAATTACTGGACCTGTGATTCTAGACAAGGTTCTTAACTTTGATTTCCCAAGATCTTTTTTCCCTTTGACATGGAAGGCTGAACTACTGACTTTTGCATCTATTGCTTATTTCCACCTTTATTGATCTTCCAGTTTTTTCTGTTAACAGTATATGCTGTGAACTCCATGAAAGGTCAAGATTACTATGCTCCTTGGTAGGACTGAGAGAAATTCATGTCTTCGTATAGACGTGAATTTGAGGCTAGTAGAGATGAATTGCAGGGAGGAATAAATGCAAGGCAGAAAGGAAGTTATTATGAATTAGAACAAATTTTATTAAGAGCTCTTGTAAAGCTTTGCTAGGAAAGTATTGAGGATAATTCAAAGTTTAAAAATTATGTAAGACACTATATCATTTAGGATTAATATTCAGCCATATTTTATAGAAAACTCAAATAGGAGTGGCTTAAATATAAAAGAAGTCCAGACATAAGTAGTTCAGGGCTAGTATGACAATTCCATGGTCACAAGGAGCCCAGGCTCCTTCTCACCTTTTCTGCCATCCTTAGTATGGCTTACATGGCAGTAGTCTCCTCATGGTCACAAGATGCTCCCAGTGCTCCAGCCATCATGTTTGCATTCCAAGCTGAAAGAAAGTGGGATGGCAAAAGTGCATATGTCTCAACTGAATCAACCCCCTTTGAAGGAGCTTCCCTGGCTTCCATCTACTTAACTTCTGCTTGCATTTCCTTGAATACCCCTAGAAGCCAAGGAGGTTAGGAAAAGTAGTCTTTAAGCTGGGGATATTGCACCCTAAATGACATCAACATTTCTACTAAGGAAGAGGGAAGAGTAGATATTGTATGGGCAACTCATAGTCCCGTCCACAGTAGCAGACTAGGACAGAGATAACTAGATGATGGTTTCACTCTCGTTTAGCCTAAACAAGCTTGTATCTTTCTCTACTTAAACTGCTTTAGTATTTCCTAACTTCCTATCAGTTTACAGCGAAAGTTTCATATTATCTGGTTAACAATTGTTATTAGTTTCCTCATTTCTAATTTCTTGCCACCGTTCTGTTGTGCACAGTATGGAACAGTTGATGCACGGGCTCTGGGGTCAGGCCACTGGGCTTTGAATCCCGGCCATGCCACTTACCAGCTGGCGACTTTGGCAGGTTACTGAACCTCGTATGCAAAATAGGGAATACTGTGATTTGTTATTATAAACAATGTTTTTTAGGCTGAGGCGATTTTTAAAAATTCAGGTGAAAGATCATGTTACTTTACATGAGGACGAGAAGACACACTCAAAACATGTGGTTCATTCACTTTGTTGACCAATAAGAACATTAGTGCCCATGTACAGAGCCAAGGAGACAATCTGTCCCAGAAACATTTTTCTTCTTATCTGATTAGTAATAAAAGTCACTGATCTATTTTCTTACATCCTAGTCGCAGTCAAATTTTAAGAAAATCCAGGTTATTTTGATTACTCTGTGTCAATACTGCGTTTTGTTAATAACTGCAAAATCAAGAATGTTTCCTCATTACTTCTTCGGTTTTCAAAAAGCCTACTGTATTTATTCTCCTGGAGTAGGAGGGAATAACCTTTTTCCTGAATGCAAACCTCCGTTCTATAGCTCTTTCTTCTGAAACAAGGCTTTCCTTTTCTGAGCCCTGGACCGGAATAATTTCCTCGGGGGATCCCTCTTATCTAGGGGGGTTGTGGTGAGGTCACTCTGCCTAAACTGATTTCAGCTCATTTTCTTGAGCTGAATTGGCTGAAAGGCTTCACAAGTTGTCCTTTAAAGGAATAGACTTGTTTTTATACAAAACCTACATATAAATAAAACCATCAGATTTCTTTATACAGTATAATGAGGTCTTGACTGTCCAGAGATTTGGTACCTAAATGCACAGGCACTCAATGAATGTTTGTTCTAGAAGGATGGATGATGAAAGGGAAGGGAGGGAAAGTTAACCAATTTTTTTTTTTTTACTGGAAATAGGTTTGATTTTTAATTGGGAAAAGGAATATGAAGTTTATTATTTTTATACCTGGGGACCCAGAATATAGCTTATAATGACTTAAGAAGTAATTTCCTTTTATCTGCATGTTAATGACAAAGGCAGTCATTGGCTAAGACCCAGAAAAAACATTTTACCTATATTTTATGCATGTTTTGGTCAAAAAACTGAATTATAAAAAAGTTGAAGAATTTCTTTCTGGTTATAATACTCATAAAATGTGTGCATTTGAATTTTGCTTCTGGACAGACATATTCTGCTAAGCAAGCAGTCTTTTTTGGGAGTGCTTGCTGAGCACATATATTTTTACTTGTGCTGATTTTAAAGTCTCTGTAATTTGCTTGGTGGCTGTAATAATAGGAGACTAGCTTCTAACTCATCCAAAGGAGGCCGAAGTGAACCACCAGCAATGAGATTGACCATATACAACAACTAGGGGACAGTGGTTGTCCAACACTTTTGAGCTCAAGATTTCTTATGACATGCATCACCCTACCAATAAAAAGAAAACCCAGGAACCCTGGGAGGACCAAGGGGGAGGAGCATGGGTGGCTGCCAGCCTGGGCAGATGGAGTCTTTTGGTTGAGCCAGGTACACGAGGGTAGAAGACCAGATCCTAGTTTGAGGCCCAAACCCTGATGAGTAAGAACAAGTGTTCAAGACCTCAGGGGTGGGGCTGGCCTGGTGGCGCAGCAGTTAAATGTACATGTTCCACTTTGGCAGCCTGGGGTTCGCCGCTTCGGATCCTGGGTGCAGACATGGCACCGCTTGGCAAAAGCCATGCTGTGGTAGGCGTCCCACATATAAAGCAGACGAAGATGGGTACGGATGTTAGCTCAGGGCCAGTCTTCCTCAGCAAAAGAGGATGACTGGCGACAGATGTTAGCTCAGGGCTACTCTTCCTCAAAAAAATAAATTAAAAAGTCTATTAAAAAAAAAAAAAGACCTCAGGGGGCCTAGTGGGCAATGGTGAGCAAAGATTTGGAAGTCCTGAACTTGCCTAAATTGTGGGGGTGGGGGAGGAAAGGTGGTGCAATGGGTAACTTTTTTTTCTTTTTCTGCTTTTTGGTGTTACCTATATTTTCTTTAATAATTACATATCTTACATAAAGGAAAAAAACCCTGCTTTATATATATTCACTGAATAAATTTCAAAATCCATATGGATTTGCTCCTTTTCTACAAAGCATGGCATTTTCATTTAATAGATTGCCTTTAGTATGTTTAGTAATGATATCCGGTTTAACACAGATATTTCAAAGTTTAAATAACTTAATGAATAAGGTTTAGATAATGCAAGGTACCCCATCTTTCTCAGGGGAACTACTCCTTACTCTAATACCTCGTGAACATCAGTGGAACCTTATGGCATAGCCTAGAAGCAGGCACAGTTATGTCAACATGATTTATGGCTGACTTGGCACTCCACATAAGTGCAGAGGAGGGGCAGTTCATTAGATGGTGCTAGGGAAATTGATTGTTCACATAGAAAATAATTAAAATAGATCTGTACGTCATTCCATACACAAAAATCAATTTCAGGTGGATTAAGGGACTTAAATGTAAAAAGGCAAAAGGTTTAAACTTTTGGAAGAAAATGTAAAATAGCCTTATGATCTTGGAGGAAGGAAGGCTCTTAATGAGAAGCACAAGGCGCTAGCCAGAAAGCAAGGGATTGGTCACTGGACTACCTTAAAATCAAGGACATTACTTCATCACTAAAAGAGTTGGGGTGGGGGAGCCACAAACTGGGAGGAAATACTTGCCTTATGTATAACGGCAAATAATAAGGAAACAGGAACCTGTCCTTTAGAAAATGAGACCCTATTTCATCAAAAGACACTGTGAAATGAGTGAAAAAAACAAGCCATACATACTAGGGGGAGGTATTTGCCATGCATCTAATTGACAAATTAATAAAATGGAAAAAAAGCATTCTGTAGAAAAATAGAAAAAAGCCTTGAATAGAAATTACGCAGAAGTAGAAATGTGAATGGTCAATAAAAATATGGAAGTCCTCTCCTTCCTTAGTAATCAGGGAAATGCAAATTAAAACCACCGGGTGATATTATATCACACTTCCCAGGGTGGCAAAAACGTTAACGTCCACAGCAAGGGTGTGGAGCAGCAGGAACTCTTAGGCAGTGCTGGTGGCAGCCACTGGGGAGAGCTCTGGCATCTTGTCAGGAGGCGCCGGGCTGTGTGTAATCTACAACCTGGCCATTCAGCTCCTGGGCCACGCCCTAGAGCAGTGGTTCTCAACCCTTCCTTACTTTCGAATCTCAAAATGCGCATGTCGGAAATACTTAGGCTGGGCCTTACCCCAGATCTATGGTTACCAGATTGTGTGCGTAGATGCCTAGGGACACCACCACCAACCCACAGAGGTGGACATTTTACATATTCTGGGGGAACACAGTGATACTTGGCATCTGTTGGATACTGTGTGCACTGCTGGCTCAAGATAGTTCGTTCAGTTTCAATTTTAGACTTGCTACATTCTTTTTTTTGTGCAGTGTTTTGCAAAGCTAGATTTTCTGCGGTCACTCTAATAAAAAGCAAATACCACATGAAAATCAATGTGGAGGGGCCAGCCTGGTGGCATAGTCATTCAGTTCACATGCTTCATGTAGTGGTTAAGTTCACATGCTTCAGCAGTCCAGGGTCAGCAGGTTTGGATCCCAGGTGCAGACCTAGCACTGTTCATCAAGCCATGCTGTGGTGGCATCCCACGTAAAAATAGAGGAAGATTGGCACAGATGTTCACTTGGGGCCAATCTTCCTCACAAAAGAAAGGAAAAAAAGAAAATCAGTGTGGAACAGGAAATGAGGCTAGTGGGGTCCAATCTGATTTCAGGGTTTGAGAAGTTGTGCAGTGCCCAAGAGGTGCACACATCCCATTAGTAAGTAATTGTGGCTATTTAAGAAGGAAATTAAAATATTTTTATTTTTCTTTCAATTTGTGTGCATTAGTTTTCAAACAGCTACTGTGTTGTTAGGACATAAAGACTTAGTAAGTTGTTTGGACCTAACTATTTAGTAGGTGGAATTGTTTGGTATTTCTTTTGTCCTAGGGGTGCCATGCAAAAATTATTGAGACACTGAGTATACTTTGAACTGAGAGTGTTTGGGAATCTCCGTTCCAAATCAGTTAACTCAGAATATTTGGAGATGGAGTCTTTGTGTCTGGGGTTTTTTTTTTTTTTTTTTTTTTGGTGAGAAAGATTAGCCATGAGTGAACATCTGTTGCCAATCTTCCTCTTTTTGCTTGAGGAAGATTGTTGCTGAGCTAACATCTGTGCCAGTCTCCCTCTATTTTGTATGTGGATGCCGCTACAGTGTGGTTTGCTGAGCAGTGTGTAGGTCCAAACCCACAAACTCCGGGCTGTCCTAGCGGAGCGTGGGAACTTAACCACTACACCACCAGGCCGGCCCCTGTGTGTCTGTTTTTAAAAGGATTCCCAGGTGATTCTAATGGGCCACTAGGGCTGAGAACCACTGCTAGAGGAACTCTTGCACGTGTGACTTATGATAATGCTGTTCAAAGTATATCTCGGACCAGCACAGGTTTGCAAATTGTTTCCTACAGGTCTGCATCAAGATAAATGTAGTTTATATTAATATATTAATCACGCTTTCAGTGAATAATGGAATTTTATTTTGAGGAAGATTAGCCATGAGCTAACCTCTGCCAATCCTCCTCTTTTCGCTGAGGAAGACTGGCCCTGAGCTAACATCCGTGCCCATCTTCCTCCACTTTATATGTGGGATGCCTACCACAGCATGGCTTGTCAAGTGGTGCCATGTGCGCACCCGGGATCCGAACTGGCGAACCCCGGGCCGTGCAAGAGGAATGTGCGAACTTAACTGCTGCACCGCCGGCCGGCCCCGAGTAATGGTACTTTTTGTAATCCTTTCTTTCCCTTGTGTTACTCTCAGTCTGGTTAAATTTATTAAAATGTAATTTTTTGTCTGTTAGGGGCCAGCCGGTGGCGCAGCGGTTAAGTGGCACACATTCCGCTTTGGTGGCCCGGGATTCGCCAGTTCGGATCCCGGGTGCAGACATGGCACCGCTTGGCACACCATGCTGTGGTAGGCATCCCACATATAAAGTAGAGGAAGGTGGGCATAGATGTTAGCTCAGGGCCAGTCTTCCTCAGCAAAAAGAGGGGGATTGGCAGCAGATGTTAGCTCAGGGCTAATCTTCCTCAAAAAAAAAAAGTGTTTTGTCTGTTAAATTTAGTAGTAAAAAATTGGATACTGGTGAAGATGTGGAGCAACATGAATTCTCATTCATCACTGATGGGAATGCAAAATGGTGCTGCCACTTTGGAAGACCGCGTGATGGTTTCCCACGAATACTACTCTTACTGTACAATTCAGTAATCGTACTCCTTGGTGTTTACCCAAAGGAGTTCAAAATTTATGTCCAAGGAAGAACCTGCACGTGGATGTTTACAGCAGCGTTGTTCATAGTTGCCAAAATTTGGAAGCAACCAAGATGTCCTTCAGTAGGTGAATGGACAGATTAACTGTGGTACATCCAGATAATGGAATGTTATTCAGCGCTAGGAAGAAATGAGTTCTCAAGCCAAGAAAAGACATGGAAGACCCTTAAATGCACATTACTAAGTGAAAGAAATCAATCTGAGAAGGCTACATACTGTATGAACCCAACTATATGATATTCTGGAAAAGGTAACACCGTAGAGACGATGAAAAGATCAGTGGTTGGCAGGGGTTAAGGGGGAGGGAGGAATGGATAGGCAGAGCACAGAGGGTTTTTACAGCAGGGAAACCACCCTGTATGATACTATAATGGTGGCATTATATGTCTGTCTAGCCCACAGAATGTGCCACACCAAGAGTGAACCCTAACGTAAACTATGGACTTTGAATGATAATGATAGTCAATGTGGGTTCATCGATTTAGAAACGTGCCTCTCTAGTGGGGGAGGTGATGCTTGTGTAGGGGCAGGAAGTATATGGGAAATCTCTGTGCCTTCCTGTCAACTTTGCTGTTGCTAAAACTGCTCTAAAAAAATTAAAAGTCTTTAAAAATAACTGGGCTTATATTTTGGGTTTTTTCTTCTCATACTTTTCTAGTAATTTATTATTTATTCAGCTTTAAGGTATAATTGACATACAACAAACTGCATGTATTTAGTGTACAATTTGATGAATTTTGATAGATGCATGCATTTGTGAAGTCATCACCACAACCAATGTAATGAACATATTCATCAGTCCCTAAGATATTTTTGTGTCCCTTTGTAATCCTCCCTTTTGTCCTTTCACACACCTTCTTCACCCCTACCTCCACCCTCTGCCCAGGACAAGCACTTATCTGCTTTCTATCACTATAGATAAGTTTGCATTCTCTAGACATTCATATAAATGGAATCTTACAGTATGTACTCTTTGTCTGGCTTCTTTTATTCAGCATAATTATTTTGCAGTTCAACCATGTTGTTGCTTGTATCAGTAGTTCGTTCCTTTTCATTGCTGAGTAGTATTCCATTGTATGGATGTACCACAATTTGTTTATCCATTCCCCTGTTGGACATTTCAGTTATTTTCAGTTTTTGGCAATTACAAATGAAGCTGCTGTGAACATTTGTGTACAGATATTTATGTGGAGACATGCTTTTATTTATCTTGGGTAAATAAATACCTAGGAGTGGAACAGCTGGATCATATGGTAGGGATATACTTATAGTAATTAATTCTTATAGTATTTTACAAAAGCATCAATTCACCAAGGATTGGAAATAAAACTATTTTTTCACCAAATGTATTATGAGAAATACCAACCCAAGAGATATGCACAAGAATGTACATAGCTACATTGTTTGTAATAGCAAAAAGCCATCCAATCATCCATTGATGGAAGAATGGATTATTAAAATGAAATATCTAGGGGCCGGCCCCGTGGCCAAGTGGTTAAGTTGGTCCTGGGCACGGACATGGCACCGCTCATCAGGCCATGCTGAGGTGGCATCACACATGCCACAACCAGAGGCACTCACAACTAGAATATACAACTATGTCCCACGGGGGCTTTGGGAAGAAGAAGAAGAAAAAGAGGTTTCTATTTATTCAGGAGGCTACATTATAGCAATGAAAATAGTTGAACTATGCCTATATTAATCAAAATGGTTAAATTGTAGGAATTTAAAGTTGACTTAAAGCAAATTGTGAAAGAATGTATTCCATTATACGAATTTTAAAAACTAACAAGATTAAATGGTATATTATTTAGGAATACATACATATATGGTAAACTATTTTTAAAAAGCAAGAAAATGGTAAATACAAAATTTAGGATAGTGCTTCCCTGGGGAAGGAGCAGGAGAACAAGGAAGGAAGTAGGACCAAGGAAGGGCAGGCAAGCTTTTGGGACTGAGTCATTGGGTATTTCCTAAACTACAGAAATTCATTTTGATGTTATTTTTTTGTGTATAATTTTTTTTATAAATTTTCTTTTGTGTATATTCAAGATAGCACAACAAAATTTAGAAAAATCTCTAAATAGTTAAAAAGGGAGTTAAGCAAGACAAAAGGTACCAGTTACAAACTATCAAGGACAGAAAAAAATCTAGGCTTTAAGTAAATATATATTTGAATGATAGGTTATTAGGTATTATGTTTATAAAAATTGGGGCATTAAACCAAGTTATCATAGAATATTTAGTTGAGAAGTATATAAGGGCCGGCCCCATGGCCGAGTGATTGAGTTTGCACACTCCCCTTCGGTGACTCAGGGCTTCACCTGTTCGAATCCTGGCCACAGACATGGCACTGCTCATCAGGCCATGCTGAGGTGGCAGCCCACATGCCGCCACTAGAAGGACCCACAACTAAAATATGCAACTATGTACTGTGGGGACTTGGGGAGAAAAAGCAGGAAAAGAAAAAGATTGGCAAGTTGTTAGCTCAGGTGCCAATCTTTAAAAAAAAACATATATAAAATATGGTATATTATTTGTTAGAATGATGCCTTGAAGCCACATTAACATAATGATTAAATCAGTTAAGAATATGTGATAGATTGTTTAAAAAAAGACTATAGTCTCATCACGTTAAAAATGCATATTTTTCATTTTTATGATAAATTAAAAATGGTTTACGGAATGCATAATGAGAATCAAAAATTGGTATTGCAATATCCTGTGTTTCCCAGATGGATTGAATTTATACCTGAGTAGGGAGTTAGGTTAACAGCCAGAAAAGATGGAGGAAGTTGAATTGAAAATTCCCACTAAAAGAAGATAGAAGGGAATTCTTTGCTAAAATAAGCCTTAGAACATGCCTTGAGAACTTTGTCTTTTTACCTTTTTAATGACTTAATGAGAAAAAGCATACATCAGAGCTCTCTTTCTGGTAAGAGATTTGGTGTTTCAGAAATGTGTAGGGAGCTGTTCTCCATAGAGGGGTGAAGTTGTCCTGAGTCAGCACAAGTCTGAGGGAAACCCTTACACCAGAGGAAGCACCAATCTGCCGGTGTCAGATCCAAGATTTCCAAAGGGCAGGAGAGGAGAGAGTGGATACTGATACTGAATAAGCGTTTACTGTGCCCCAGGTGGTAGATTTTATATCTCATATCTGATATCCTGACTGTTTAGGGCTAGGCTATTCTTACCTTTAAGGTCGACGTTATTATTCTCATTTTACATGTAATATGATGTTGAAATCAGTTAAGGATATGTGATAGATTGTGGCAACGGAGACATAGAAATTCTAAACCTTGCCAAAAATTTCAGAGGAGGCAGATTTAAACCCAAATACAGTTGATTCCAAAGCTCATCTTCTTTCTGCTAATCATAGCCAATAATTATTGAGCAGTTACAATATTTGTACCAAGAACTATTGCAAGTCATTCATAAATTTTGCCTTTTAAGCCTCACAACAACACTATGAGATAGAAATGATTATTATCCCATTTAACAGATGAGTAAACTGAGGCATGGAATGTTAAGTAACTTGCTCAGTGTCATACAATTAGTAAGTGGCAGTGTTGGCTCAATTCAGGAGCCCATACTCTTGACCTTTTTTGCCTCTTATGAGTATGTGAGCCCTTTCAAGGATCAGGCTTGATTTTGTCAAGGAAACCCTATGATTCCTAATAACTTTTGAGTTATGAGTCTTGGAAACCGATTTCGTCCAGCTGAGTACTTTTGGACTGTCTCACCTCCAATGATCCCTTCTTTTCTAATTAGATCTTACCATCTAAGACACTTTGCTCCTGGAACAAGTGGTTTGAGAAACGTTTCTTAGCCAGTTTTAACCAGTTTATCTAGTTTATTCCTATTTTTTTGAGTGCTTCATGAGGTCCCTCGGGCTCACTGTTTTCCGTGGGATGAGAATGAATCCTTAATGGAACATTAAGTCCCCTTAAACTCTCAGACTCTATTCTTTAACATAGACTTTCCTTAAGACTTAATTTAAAACAAATGACAATTAAACTAAACATCGTTTAAACCGTTTCGTGGAATTATAACTCATATCCTTTCTACTGAAAAAGTATTTGAAGTACGTTAAAATAAAAGAAACCCATACAATGGAATAAGTACAAGAAAAACTCAAGGCAATATATAGAAAACAGGAGATGGTTGTACCAGAAACTTCAGGTATTTTAGTTAATTGCCACAGAGCATTAAATGATGGATTTCCTGGCAGCTGGGGCAACAGAGGAACATAATTGGTCAAATAATTTTTATTATAGGTTCAAAGAAGGTAAAGTAGTTCATTGGGGAGGATGGCTTACAGTGACAGGCCAGTTGACAAGCTTTTCTCTCCTGGAGTTAAATCATCTGCCCTGGAGCCCTCAAATCTTAAAGTGCTGGAGTAGAGACTTTAAGGCACTGCCACTGATAGTCTTTAAAGAGGCGCCATGGCAATGCTCTAATTCTTGCTTAGCAACACTTCAATTGAGGCTTGCTTCTCTGGGGAAAGGCCGGGTTCTGGCTCCCTCCCTCCCTTGTTCCCGTCTCTGCTCAAAGGTCACCCCCTTCTCTTAACGTCCTCTCTAAATCAGGCTCCCTTTCTCCGCCACACCTGCCTTTCTCTCTATTCCTGCACTGTCCAACATGGTAGCCACTAGCCATGTGTGACAATTAAAATTGATTAAGTTACAGAAAATTAAAAATGCAATTCTTTGGTCACAGTAGCCACATTTCAAGATCTCAGTAGCCACACGTGGCTAGTAGTTATCATATTGGACAACACAGATACGTCATTGCAGAAAGTTCTATTTTACGCTCTAGCCCTGCCTTTCATTTTCCTTTTAGAACTTTTCCAGCTTTATGCCACACACTTATTGATTTATTTGTTTATGTTCTGCTAGAATGTGTGCTCCCGATAGCAGAGATTTTCTTTCTAGAACATTGCTGCATCCTCACTGCCTAACGCAGTACCTGATAGAGTTTTCTGTAAATACTTGCTGAGTGAATGAACAAATGAAGGAATGAATTTTAGTATTATCTTCCAGTTTCAAATAAAAAATATTCTGTCTCATATCCTTGGGTAACCTAGTACACTTTTCTGCCACAACTTTTAAGATGAAAGAATGAAAATTCTGTAATCAAGGACACACATTTTTAAGAGAATGTGATATTATTAAATAATTCTAGCCAAACTTTTGTGTTTTTATCTTTCATAGTATGAAGGTTAATCAGTATGAAAATTCTGCTTAACAGATAACATATTGTTGTGAACATGAAAGTATAAAATATCAGTTTTCTTTGGATTAAGAAGTCATGTGAGAAGCAGGAGAAAACGAAGCACTTATTATATAGCTAATTGGACTTATGCTGGTGTATAATTTGAAGCAACTGTGATACATTGCAATGGAATATATTAAAAGTAATATTGTGCAATTATAGCTATATATACACGGTGAGAAATCATAACACATTCTAAAATTGTATAGAAATGTCAGTTTACCTCAATTTCAAATAAAAATTATCCAAGAAATGATCGCAGTGTCTACAAGGAATTTGCCGTCTGAACGAAATATAACTAGAAGCACAACTACCCTAGGTTTGCCTATAAATAGACATCGAAGATAGTTTTGTGATTTCTGCCAAGGATGCAGCTTCTTCTCTGCTGTCCAGTAATGTCATAACTTAATATTTTTTAATAAAGAGGTCAAGTTTCACAATTAGCCAAATGATAGATGTCAGTTGGCTGTCATGCCCAATTCCAGTTACTGACAATTAGAAATTAGGTAAAGTAGAAGTGTTTTTCTTTCACCACCCCTTTCTAAAATGCAGATATTTTCTAAGTAGTATCAGTTCTCAGTGGATTTGCAAATGCAGATGATGGGGCATCTCTAAGTCTGTGCAGGATTGGTATTCTTTTTCGATTTCAAGTAAAAAACACCATGGTTAATGTCCTTGGATAACCTTGTATACTTTCATTGGTTTTCAAATCAGGTCCAGTGAAGGGCCAAGTTCTTCATAAAAACAATGACTAATTTTGGAAACCCATATGTTCATCTCAGGTTTCTAAGTTGCAATAAATACGAATTAAAGATTCATCAAAATTTTTCTATTTGCAACTTCAATTCTTGGTTCTTTTTTGAAAATCTATTTTATGTATATAGCTGAGTTTTCTTATTTCTCCTGGTGCTGGATCTGGAATACAATTTTTAAATCTTTACATCAGTTCACTTCCTGTTAAGACCTTAGGGGTTGTTTTTGCCACCAAGAGAGCATTGCCTATGTACTGAGAATAATGTGAGAGCCGTAAAGTGCCTGAGTCTATTGATTTTACTCACACAGAGTAAAGAAAATGACCCAGTGACAGTTTTCTGTTACATAGAAGTGGGAAAGTAGTTGTGGGAAAAAAGCTAACTGAGGTGCTTGACACACAGTTTGCGTTAATTTTAATTTTGCTAATTCTTGACTATATAGTCAGGGGTCCTTTGCAAGGTGAGGGTCTGCTGAAGAATTCACCAGGTCTCTGACGGGAGACGTGCTGCCAGACCTCTTCCCTCCAAAGGCTTTTAAATGGGTGATGAATTCAGAGTTGACCTCACAGAATCTGACCATTACTGATGGAAAAGCAAAGTTAATATCACTTCCAAATATAATTTTTCATCTATTCATGAGTCTATATGCTTATTGCCACTTGTAGAGACCTGACTATTCAAATAAGAATTTCTTTCTGTCCAGAGACTGAACAAGCCCAGCACCAGCATATTCTACTCTGTACAGAATATTGATATTGGAATATTTCTCTCTTAGTTGATGCTTAGGAACCATCTTTTCATTTTAATCAATGTCGAAATTCTAAGAAAGATAGTTTATTGAGACATGGGCTTTCAGGTTATTATTTTAAAAAATTTTTGTTTCTGTGAGTGTAATTTGGAGAAGAATACCAGATTGTCTTTAAAATCACAAAATTGTGCTGTCTCCTAACTTTTACACTGTCCCTCATAATAAGTAATACATACTTTTTCTGCCTTCAGGTTTGTAACAAATGTGAAACAGAGTTTTACAGGTTACTTCCAGCTTTATCCCTTCACGGGCTATACATAGTCCACAAGCATCACGTTATGACATTTTAAATTTCAGAATATAATAATATCACAAATACATCATAAAACCACAATTGTTTCTAATTGAGTATAATATCTCTTTGGTGTTGTGTCCGTGTTCTTCCATAACTCAACGTGCCCATATTTTATCAGATCAACTCCTTTAGGGCAGCGACTACATTTATTTATTTAACTTTTTATTTTAAAATAACTTGAGACTTAAAAAAAAGTTAGAAAAATACTACACTGGATTTCATTTACCCTTTCTGCAGCTTCCTCAAATGTTACCATCGTAGGTTACCATAGTGCAATTATGGAAACAAGCAATTGACATTGATACAATGTTATTAACCAATCTAAAGAATTTTTCCAATTTTGCCAACTGTCCTCCTAATATCTTTTTTGGGATCCAGGATCCCCATTTAGTTGTCATATCTCCTCTGAAGTAGTCTTTGTCTTTTATGATCTTAATACTCTTGGAGAGTCCTGAGTAATAATTTTGTAGAATGTCCCCCAGGTTAGGTTTGTCTGGTGTTTGGTTATGATTAGAATTAGCTTCTGCATTTTGGGCAAGAATACCACAGAAGAGATGCTACACCCTTCTCAGTCTATGTGAGGGTACAGGATGTCAATATGTCTCATTGCTGTTCATCTTACTTTTGGTCACTTTGTTAAGGTCTGCCAGGTTTCTCCACTGCAGTCACTATTTTCCCATTGGCATTAATAAGTATCTGGGGAGGAGATGCTTTAAGACTGTGCAAATATTCTGCTTCTCATCATACTTCTTGCCCACTAATTTTATATTCCATTGATAATTCTTGCCTGCAACAGTTAGTTATTACTTGGTGTTTGCCAAATGCTGACATCTTTTATTTCCATCATTCATTCTACATTTATTAATTCCACTGGAGGAGCTGTTCCTTCCTCCCCATTTATTCAGTGTTTATATCAATGTGGACGCATGAATATTAATTTCATTTTGCAGATTATGATTGATTATTATAATTATTTTGTTGACCAAATTATCCCAGATTTGGCCACTGGGAGTCCCTTAGGTAAACTTGCATCCTTTGACATATTCCCCATTATTTTTTTAAAGCATTTTGTTACTTAATCTTTGGCACCGCAAAATGTACCAAGTTCATTTTGCTCCATCCCTAGAAATGGTCATTTCTCCCAAGAGCTCCAGCTCTTTTAATAGGAGATTGATATTTCAAAACAAAATTTGGGCGCTAGGTATGCTCATTGTTACTGGTATGTCATTGCCTCTGGGACCTCTCGGCTGACAGAGTTAGGAAATATGTAAATGTATAAACACACATAAATGCCTCTATGTGTCTCTAATCTATCTATTTCATCTATCTGTATCTATCTATCTGTACTTATCTATTAAAAACTATAAGTTCATCCCGATACTTCTAATTACAACCCAATCCCACTAGTTTCTGTCTAGACTTATCCCTTTCCTTATTTGTAACTCCTTTCTCCAACAGTGAGAAACCTGGCTTTCATTATCCATAATGTGTTTGCTTGTTTGCTCCACTCTAGGATGCTTGTAAAGAAGTTTCAGAATTGTGATCCCATAATCTCTGTAAGAAACAAATTCACTAACGAGACTATAGTGTTTGGGTACAGTTCTTTTCATCTTTGGCTTTACAATATATAGCAAAAATACTGATTTCCAAAAGTACTCAGGTTACATCTTTTCTTCTCTATCCCTTTTAGTGTGGTTCTGTTGTTCATTTGTAATACAGCTGAGTTCATCTGTTTGTGTTCCATTTGGGTTCCCCCAACATGTAGAGGTTGATTTTAATTAATATTTATTTACAAGCTATGTGAAACATTAACGTAGTTCTAAGAATCAGAACTATATGAAAAGGCATATGCAGAAAAATGTCACTCCCCCCCTCATCCCCTGTATCGCATTTCATTCCCCCAATCTTTCCACCCCCTTGGTAGGTAGGTAACCAATTGGTAGGTAACCTATTTCATTAGTTTTGGGTTTATTCTTCTGTATTTATCTTAGCAAAAATAGGTAGACACATATAGGTTTTCTTATAGAGTGGCTACATTTTAAGGTGTTTTGTGGTACCAGACAACTTGAATGCTGTTTGGTGATTTTTCTCTCTTAAGGGT
The DNA here is from genome assembly GCF_021613505.1 of Equus quagga. Classification (NCBI taxonomy): domain Eukaryota; kingdom Metazoa; phylum Chordata; class Mammalia; order Perissodactyla; family Equidae; genus Equus; species Equus quagga. Next base: position 29,313,251 of record NC_060267.1, on the reverse strand, counting down.
ACTGTTCATAATTGGTCATCCTTACTGCTAATGTATTAAAAAACTAGTGAAACTATTATTTTCTTTCTTGAAAAAATATTTTGGAGATTTTCTTTGTAGAATGAAAATGGCAACATGAATTTTGACGAGCTCATTAACACTGAACTGTCTATTCCTTAATAAGATTTGTCTGAATCATGGTAACATAAAGAAGCACCAATGGTTTTCAAGTTTTCTTCAACCCCATTGTATATATTTTTAGTAAGATATTTTAAAAATTTCTTTCTCCTTATTAATAGAATTTGAATTATTTCAAGCATCATTGAGAGCTGCTGGACTGTTCCATAAAATATGTGCTTTTGGCTTCGAGAGGTCTTGCAGAATAGTTTTTCTCACAAACAACGTGAAACAAAACGTTTTCCTGTGTTTGGAGTGCTGTGGTGCGTTTCATTGTGCGCTCTTTTTTCTTTTCAAATACTCTGCAGGCTTTTGGGCAGTCCTTCTCCATCCACCGGAAAGTTGCGGAGGATGGGGAGACTCGGGAGGAAACGCTTCTGCAGGAGTCAGCCTCAAAGGAAGCTTACTATCTGGGGAAGATCTTGGAGATGCAGAACGAACTGAAACAGAGCCGGGCTGTGGTCACCAACGTCCAGGCAGAAAATGAGAGGCTCACGGCCGTCGTGCAGGATCTGAAGGAGGTAAACAAAACACAAACACATTTCCTGCGAGAGATTTGTGGGAGTGAGAAGGAAGATCAAATTCTCTCTTGGGGAAAAGAATAAAACCTCCTCTTTAATGAGAGGAGCTGTATTAAAGAAGAAGCACATAATACTGATGCTAGCAATTTTTCTGCTTTTTTAGTGAAATAACAGCTTGTTCTGAGATAAGCTTTCCTTTCTTTTATTGTTTGTTAAGAATTAGTCTTTATTTATTGAGTACTTGGGAATTGGCCTTGCTTTTTCTGCAAAGGTGTTTAAAAAATATAGTGACCTTAGCACTTCCTCCCATTTTACCTGTTTTAATCAAACGTGGAGAAGAATGGTTGGCTGTGATGCTCCATGCCAGCACTAATTCAAAATGACAGTAGTGTTGGCTGAGGACTCTTCTCACTGGGGAATGTGCCCCCAGGGGAGTGTTCTGAAGGGTCTGAGAGTCTCATAATGTAGAACCATAAACTATTTTTCTGGTTATAGAGAAGGCAGCAAATTATAGCTGGTGCAAATTAGGTCAGGGAGGCTTCTTCAGTCCCTGGGTCTCTACTGGACTCACTATTTCTCTTCAGCTTTCCCATAGCGACATCACGTGCCAGGTCCACTACCAAGTGGGCTTATTAATTGAGCGTTTTAGTAATAGAAAAAGGTAGAATGAAAGATTTGTTCAGCATTGTGAAATGTAACAGAAGTAATCCACTTGAAATTAGTGACATATTACAAATAGAGTTTCATTATTATGAGATATAAGTTGTCAAAAACTTATTAGAATTTAATCAGTTATTTACATTTACACAAGTCCATATTATGATGAACTAAATGCATATGGACAGTAAGGTTTCTGCTGTACCTAGCTCATTATCCTCAGACATGCCCAAATACAGTAATATGACTTCTGGAGACAGGAAAAGGAGCCAACCAAGCGGAAGTCAGTGTTGGGTACTGAGAAGAACAGGAGACAGTTTTCAGGATGCCCTGCCTCATTTCCCTCCAATGCAAATGACTGTTAAAAACAAAGCTGCTCTCTAGTTCTTTATTTGATGCATCCGTATGTGCTGGGTTTTGACCATCACCAGCTTACCCTTTGGAATACCAGACCCTCCTCCTCCTAAGGAATTGCCTTCCAACCCCAGGCTTCTCTGTGAGACAGGCATCCATTGCAGAGCGGACCCAAGGTCATATAGTACCATGGGCCACCATCCTCGATTAAGCAAGGCCCCAAACATCCACAGGGGGCAAGTCAGCAGCCATGAGCAGCAGGTTCACATGGCAAATTGGCAGAGAGGCTGTGACATGGGCAACATGAGGTGCATGGGCATACACATGCAGGTGGTTAGTGGAGAATAACTGGGACCGATGAGTCGAGCAGTCTTAATTGCCAATTGGATGGATCTTCGGAAAGCTGCACATCCCCACTGTGCACAGCAGCTGCAGCCATGGAAAGAACAGCGAAGGTTGAGGAAAGGGCAGAGAATCCACAGATGTTTTTCTGTTGAGACAAGACAGTAGTGATTGACGGAGCAGCCTTACTTACACCCACCATGCTTGAGTGTAGTTTTCAATGACTAGATTTATGATAAAGCAGCAGGAGTTGATAATTAAGAATGAGGATGTGACTTAGGAATGAACTGAGGCAGCAAAGGAAAAAAAATTTGAGGAGCCCTTCATTCAGATCAGTTCTCAAATTTTAGTGAGCGTCAGAATCACCTAGAGAACTCATCAAACCCCACCCCCAGAGATTCTGATTCAGTAGGTCTCGGTGGAACCCAAGAATTTGTGTTTCTAACAAGTTCGCAGCAGCTGATGCTGTGGCTGCTGCTCTGGAGACCACACTTGAAGAACCACTAATTTAGACTTTTTGGCTGGCCCAAAGTTGGGGAAGGGAGTATCGTAGGCTCACAATTTGGGGAATTGCTGAATGAGTTACTTGGAAGTAATCCTTCGGTTTCTATGCATTTTCAGTAGTTGATTTGCACTAAGAGAATAACTTGTTACATCCAAATTTTTTAAATCTAAAATAACTTAAGGCAATTTAGCCTATGAGTGTATTCATTCAGGTTTTTCAGGTAACTAATAGAAAAAAAGAACAGGTTGTCAGTTTCCTGATTTTCTAAGTGTGTCAACAATGTGTTTGTTGATGTTCTTTCTGATGGACTGAAAGCGAATGATATTACTACACCCCAGAGGCCTGCTGTTTTTCATCCAGGCCTCATGTTTTAATGTACCTAATAAAATTATTTTTAGGGGCCGGCCCAGTGGCGCAGCGGTTAAATTCGCACATTTCACTTCAGTGGCCCAGGGTCTGCGGGTTCAGATCCTGGGTGCGGACATGGCACCACTTATCAACCCATGCTGTGGTAGGCGTCCCACATATAAAATAGAGGAAGATGGGCACAGATGTGAGCTCAGGGCCAGTCTTGCTCAGCAAAAAAGAGGAGGATTGTCAGCAGATGTTAGCTCAGGGCTGATCTTCCAAAAAAAAAAAATTATTTTTAGCATTTAGAGCTGAGTACATTTGTAAAAGGAGAAAAGGAACAAATTCCATTTTTTGGTATATTGATACATAGCTTTGATGGCTGGTGATAAATTGAAATCCCAGATTTGTTTTTATTGTAGGCTCAATTTTATTTATTTATTTTTGTACCTTGGGCATTGACTGATGCATAGTGTTTGGAAGAGAAATCATGAAATAAAAATTCATGACCTGAGGGACCATGAGAAATAGATAAGGATAACCAACGCAAAATGTAGTAAATCATCAGCTTAACAGATGCTGCGAGAATTTAATAATTTAATTGATGGAATCATTTTTATTTACTGAATGGACGCATCTCTTATTTCAGTAGGATTGTTGGTACTGGCAGAGATGTATGTGTGTATATGTAGTGTGTGTATTATGGAAGCTTTACACAAATGTTCGTGCATGTATGTGTGCAAATGTATGTGTGTGTAATTCTAAGGTCAAATTCTGTTCCATATATGATAAGTATAGGATAGTATAGTGGAAAAGATGGGAAAATTTCTGAATTAGGTATTTGAAAATCAATATTCTAGTCTCAGCTCCGCTAAAAGTTTTAGAATTATATTCATGGTATTTGTAAAAGATTATTTCAGTAGACAGTAAATACATAATAAACATAAACTATCATTACTAATTTTCTGCATCCTCCATAAAAATATTGTTGAAGATATCACTTCTGATATAGATCCATATCCTTAGGTTAAAGAAACATTAGATAAATACCTCTCTGAATTTATTGCCTTGAAAATTCTTTCTGTTGACATATGAATCCTGCGGTAGCAATTGCAGTATGTTTTTATTTCTGCTTTGGTTGTTAAGAAGCTGTAGCAGTATGTTTAACTGTAAAAACTAACCTAGAATTTTCATATAGTGCTTCTCATTTTTAAACATTTTAATCAGTCTTATTCTATTTGTATCTTTGATGGTAAGCAGCTTTAAATCATTTTTTTAAAGTATAAAGAAAAATACCACCCAAATCAAAGAACCAAATTAGGAGTTAATCTTAACCAAATTAGGAGATAATCCTGCAGGGTGAGTAATAGACAAAGGGGGGAAAGAATCCTTGGGTTGCCTTGACCAGCATCATTTTGGTGAGAGCTTAGTGAGAACAGGTAGGTTACTGTAGTACTTCAGCCAATATTTAGTAAAGAAGTTTGCATTTCATTTTTCTATCTCCAGCCTATCAGTCTAACATACTAGAAGATTGCTTAAATAGGTTTATTTGTACTGTATTTTTTGACCACTTACTTTGTACTAAATTAAACTAAAATCCACATTGATGAAATCATAAAATAGGATAATGAAACTTTTAATACTACTGAATACTTTCAATTGTTAGTAAGATAAGTCAGAAGTTACTGTAATATTTATAAAGCATACAATGCAATTACACCAGTATTCCTAACCGGAATTAGTGTATAGGTGAAAAAGAGTTGTCGCAGAAGATAGACCCCTTCAGGTGGAATGCAGAAGATTGGTGTTACAAGATGGATTACTGACCTTAGTAGAGATTAAGCCCATACTTTAAAGTGCAAATAATTCAACATCTGTGGATTACCAGGCAACGTGCCAGACACTGTGCTCAGTTCTTTACATGGATTAACTTGCTAAATCCTTATGACAACTCTATTGAAGTGGTTCCTATTGTTATATCATCCCATTTTACTGATGGGGCAAGTGAATGACAGAGAGGTTGAGTAACTTGTCCGAAACACGTGGGTAATGAGTGACAAGCCAGGATCTGAACCCAGGAACACTGGCTGTGATCTAGATTCTCTCAGGCATGTCACTGTAGCTGCCAAGAGCACGTTTTTCTCTTCTGAATCTTGCCTCAAGCTAATGAAATTTCTGGCACAATATGTGATGCTTTAGTACAATAGCTAAATTTGTAACTTGATAACATTTTTTTAGGATATGGCCATTTTATATTTTAACAGCTGCTTAATCCATATGATTTTTATTCCATTTGAAGCTCCATTTTTTTTCCTTCATTGGAGTACACAACCAAATTTTATAATACACCAGTGGCTTAATTTCCAGAGATCTATTGTTATGCCAACATTTTAGAAATATGTCTATTCCATCATAAGGAATCGGCATCTATAAACTTAGGGCATGAAGTCACTCCGAGATCAATAATTCTTTCTCCAATATCCCTGAGTGGTCATGTAGCCTTGACCCAGACGCTTCCAGCACTATGGAGAAGATAAACTGTGAGCCCTTTCAAGGAAGAGACTGTGTTTTTTCTGTCATTTATCCATGTATTCCCAACACCCAACACAGTGCCTGGCCAAAAGCAGATATTAAAAAGTAATATTTGTTGGGCCAGCCCCATAGCCTAATCATTAAGTTCAGTGTGCTCTGCTTGGGTGGCCCGGTTCGGTTCCAGGGTGTGGACCTGCACCACTCCTCGGCAGCCGTGCTGTGGCAGCATCCCACATACAAAATAGAGGAAGATTGGCACAGATGTTAGCTCAGGGTGAATTGTCCTCAGCAAAAAACAAAAAAGTAGTATTTGTCGAGTTGAATTGAACTGAAAGAACATGCTTTGGGAGTTAGCTACCCCTGGGTTTGCATTCCAGCTGTGCCCCTTATCAGCTGTGTGATACTGGACAAGTCACTTTTGTTCTCTAAGCTTCACTTTTTTTACTTCCAACATGGAGTTGATAATACTAATGTACAGGTGCCATGTCAAATGCCGGACACAATGAAATTATTGTTCCCTGTCTTCTAATTCCCTCCCAAGGCTGCCCATCCTGTTGCTTGGCAGCTCTAATTGTTAATCTGCTCTTTTTTCGTTCAGTGCAAAGTTGACTCCTTATAATTTTCACCAACTGGCCATATTTCTAGCCTCTGGATCTACAGAGAATCCATTTTTTTAGTTTCCTATTCCACTGAACAATTTTAGCCCGTGCCCAACAGCTTCAAATATTTTGGAGAACTATCTTGTCTTCTCTTTCTAAGACTAAACATATCTAGATCCATTTGTACTTCCTCATGTGACATGGTTTCAGGAGGCCTTACCTTCTTAGACTGACATCCAGTGTCTCTTAAAAATGTGTGTCTGCCTTTTAAAACCATGGTACTACTGACTGTCTTCACCCCTGTTGGAAATCCTTGATAATTTGAACCATTATGGACCCAGGTGTTCAGTTTCTCATCTTATGGTTTTCACCTTTTTGGATTTTCGACTTTGCGGTCATACATTCATTCATTCAACAGAGGTCTCTTCAGTGGTTACTATGAGCCAGATGCTAGGGTGCTTGGGAAGCATCAATGAGCAAAAATTCAACAATGAGTGGTTGTTTGCAATGTGAAAACAACTAAATGTGTTTACAAACCATTTCCTCTTAGTCTTTAGTATCTGTGGAAATAGTGAGCTGTGTTTTAGACAACATATACTGTAGTGTTCCCCCTAATATTCGTATGTTGAAACCTCATCCCCAATGTGATGGTATTTGGAAGTGGGGCCTTTAGGAGGTGATTAGGTCATGAGGGTGGAGCCCTCATGAATGGGATTAGAGCCCTTCTGAAAGAGACCCCAGAGTGCTCCCTTGCCTCTTCTACCATGTAAGGACACAGCAAGGAGGTGGCCATCTGTGGAACCAGGAAGTGGGGCCTCACCTGACACTGAATCTGCCTGCGCCTTGATCTTGGACTTCTCAGCTGCCAGAACTGTGAGAAATAAATGCTTGTTGTTTAAGCCCCTAGCCTATGGTATTTTGTAATGGCAGCTCTAATGGACTAAGACAACATATGACATTACGTACAGTAATATTACACTCATCTTCGTCTCAGTAAAACTACAAGTAAGTGGTACCTGCTGTGACTAAGTAAGTGGAAAACTTTATCTAAACAGCCACCAGCGCATATTCACTTTATTCAAAGGAGAGTCTCTCAGCTACTTTTTAAAACTTGATTTGCTTCTATTTCATAAATAGGTGGTTTGGTAGTAGTGTGGAATTAGAAAGCAGGAAATCGGAGTTCAGGTCCTAACTTAACCTTTTTACCAGTTGTGTCATTAAACTTCTCATTTCCCATATAAACATTATGATATAACACCTATTCTCCTCCCCATGATTTTTATGAGGATAAAGTGAGATATTTTTCATGAAAGTGCTTTATAAGAAATAGAGGACTATGTAAGTGTTATTTATTGTTTCAAAGTTTGGTAATCAGACTTATTCACACCTGGCAAGACAGAAACAATAAATTAGCAAGACGGATTGGAGTAAAGGGAGAGGCCCCAGCACCTCTGACAGTAGCATGGAGTAATGGTTGACATCCCAACACCACTAGAGGAAACAACACATATTTAAAAGCCAGTAGGTTGAAAGAGGAGAGTTGTCTGGGTGCTCTTCCTGTCAGTGTAAACAGGCTTTCATACCTGCTGGTTCTTGGAAGGGTCACTGCTTTATTCTCAGTACAGCCTCGAATGTGCTTTCTGATGGCCCAAGTCACGGAGAAAAGATTAAACTATTTTATTAATGCTTTTCTTATAGTCTTTGATGTTTCTGGATGAATAATTAGTCATTGGAAGTTGTTTACACATAGCTGGATGAAATTGACACTTCCAGCTGAGTGATGATTTTGCCATTCTGTCAAGACGTGCCTTGGGAAGAGCTGGAAAGCTATTTCCATGGCATGTCCCAGTATCTCTTCAGCTCTCTTTCCTTGTTGAGAGTGGACCTCACACCTCTCTGGAATGATGCAAAGCACCAAACAGTGAAGAACTGTCACTATTTTTACTTGGTTTAAGTAACTAATAATATTTTCCTATTATTATGTCATATATCATATGATATTGATCATAATATGATATGATATCAATAAAATGATATCATAATATCACTTATGAGAGCTTACCACGTGCCAAGCATGATACTCAGCGCTTCGCATTCATCATCTTGTTTAACTCTCTCAACAAGCTTGCAAGGCATGCACTGTTTCTTTCTTTTTTTTATTGCAGTAACTTTGGGTTATAACATTATATAGCTTTCAGATGTACATCGTAATATATTTCGAATTCTGTGTAGATTGCATCATGCTCACCACCCAAAAACTAATTATAGTCCATCCCCTCACACATGTGCCTAATCACCCCTTTTGCCCTCCCCCTCCCCCCTTCTTCTATGGTAACCACCAATCCAATCTCCGTTGCCATGTGTTTGTCGTTGTTTTTATCTTCTACTTATCAGTGAGATCGTACGGTATTTGACTTTCTCCCTCTGACTTATTTCAGTCAGCATAATACCCTCTAGGTCCATCCATGTTGTCACAAATGGCCACATTTCATCATTTCTTATGGTTGAGTAGTATTCCATTGAGTATATATAGCACATCTTCTTTATCCATTTGTCCCTTGATGGGCACCTAGGTTAGCAAGATGGATTGGAGTAAAGGGAGAGGCCCCAGCACCTCTGACAGTAGCATGGAGTAATGGTTGACATCCCAACACCACTAGAAGAAACAACACATATTTAAAATGTTTAAATTTAAAATGTTTCCACATCTTGGCTATCGTGAATAATGCTGCAATGAACATAGGGGTGCAAGGCATGCACTGTTTCTGTTTTCTCTCTTTCCTTGCCCCCTTTACAGGTGTGGCAAAGAGAGGCTAAACACCTTGTCCAGCAAGAAGTCAAGCTGGCCTCCTAAACTGGGCAATCTGATTCTAGAGTTCCTGCTCTTAACCATGTCAGTGCCTGCCTATTAGTTTATTGATTCCACTGAAAAGAGCGGTATTTTTTTCTTTTTCTTTTCTTTTCTGTCTTTTTTTTTTGGTGAGGAAGATTGGCCTTGAGCTAACATCTGTTGCCAATCTTCCTCTTTTTGCTTGAGGAAGATTGTTGCTGAGCTAACATCTTTGCCAATTTTTCCTCTACTTTTTGTGTGTGAGATGTTGCCACAGCATGGCTTGATGAGTGGTGTGTAGGTCAGCCCCCGGGATCTGAACCTGCAAACCCTGGGCTGCTGAAGCAGAGTGCATGAACTAAACCACTACACCACCAGGCTGGCCCAAGCGATATTCTTTTGGTCAAAAAGATCTTCTTTCCAACACTTGCTGGGCTACAGTAAACAAATACCTCTCCCTATTAACACCATCAGGAATTTGAAAGCAAAGTTTAACAATATACAGACAATTTGCCTTTAAATAATTGAAATTTGATTGTACCTTTGGGAAAGATAAGTTACATTAATAGGTTTGTAAGATTAATTTTAAATTATAGGCTCATAGGATTTTTTTGGGTGTATAATTCTATGAATTTTAATACAGATATAGATTCATGTAACCACAACCACAGTGAGGATGCAGAACAATTTCATCCCTCACAAACTTCTCGGTGCTCTGCTAGTCCTCTGCAGTTGTGCCCGCCCCCACTCCAGTCTCTTATAACCAGTCACCTATTCTCTATCGTTATAGTTTTGTCTTTTGGAGAATATCATATAAATGGAATCATACAGTGTGTAACGTTGTGAGACTGGGTCCTTTGTCTCAGCATAAGTTGTTGCTTATATCAATAGTTTCTTCCCTTTTGTTGCCAAACAGTATTCTACTGTCTAGATATCCTACAATTTTTTTTAATTGATTCACCTATTGAAGAACATCTGGGTTATTTTCAGATTGTGGCAGTTACAAATAGAGCTGCTATATACGTTCATATACATTTATATTTTGGTGTGAACCTAAGTTTTCACTTCTCTAGGGTAAATATCCAGGAGGGTGGGAATTCTGGGGCTGATGGTAAGTGTATGTTTAACTTTTCCAGAATGGCGGCACCATTTTGCATTTCCACTAGCAATGTGTAAGATTTCTAATTTCCCTTCATTCTTTCCAGCACTAGATATTATCAGTATTTTTTATTTTAGCCATTCTAATAAGTGTGTAGTGGTATCTTATCATGGTTTTAGTTTGAATTTCCCTAATGGCTAATAATATTAAGCATCTTTTCATGTGTTAATTTGCCTTCCATATATTCTCCTTGGTAAAGTTTCTATTTGAGGCTTTTGCCCATTTTTTAATTATGTTGTTTCTTTCTTAGGTAAGTTTTGAGGATTCTTTTCATGTTCTAGATACAAGACTTTTGTGAGATATGTGACTTGCAAATATTTTCTCCTAGTATTTGGTTTGTCTTTTCGCTGTCTTTAAAGTGTCTTTTGCAGAGCACAAGGTTTTTCATTTTGATGAAGTCTAATGTATCAAGAAAAAAATTTTATTCGGGCACAGGGGCTGGGGGAAATGAGTGAAGGTGGTCAAAAGGAGCAAACTTCTAGGTATAAGATAGGTAAGTCCCGGGGATGTAATTACAGCATGGAGACCATAGTTAATAATACTGTATTGTATATTTGAAAGTTGCTAAGAGAGCAGATCTTACAAGTTCTCATCACACACAAAAAATCTTGTAACTATGAATGGTGATGATGTTACCTAGACTTGTTGTGGTCATCTTTTCACAATATATACAAATGTCAAATCATTATATTGTACACCTGAAACTGATATAACTAACATTGTATGTCAATTATACCTCAGCAAAAAAATAAAAAATAAAACAAAAAAAAAATCATGCTTTTTTTTGAGAAAGATTAGCCCTGAGCTAACATCTGCTGCCAATCCTCTTTTTTGCTGAGGAAGACTGGCCCTGAGCTAACATCCGTGCCCATCTTCCTCTACTTTATATGTGGGACACAATGTGTATATGTGCACCTGGGATCCGAACCGGCAAACCCTGGGCCACCAAAGTGGAACGTGCAAATTTAACTGCTGAGCCACCAGGCCAGCCCCAAATTCACCATGCTTTTGATATCAGATTTAAAAAAACCTTCTCCATCCCCAAGTTAGGAAGATTTTTCTCCTACATTTTCATCTAAAAGCTTATAGTTTTAAATTTAGATCTATGATCCATTTTGAGTTAATTTTTATATAGGTGTGAGGTTTAAGTTGAGATTCATTTTTCTGGCATATAAATGTTCAAATGTTCCGCTATCATTTGTTGGAAAGACTCGTCTTTCTCCGTTAAATTGCCTTTGCACCTCTGTCAAATGAACTGGCCATGTTTGTTTAGGTCTATTTCTAGACTCTCTGTTCTGTTCTGTTGATCTGTATGTCTGTCTTTTTTGCTAATACCGCACTGTCATGATGAAGTCAGAGAGGTAACAGGAAGCCAAATCATGTAGGGCCTTATAGACCATGAGAAGGATTTTGGCTTTTACTTTGAGTGAAAGGGGAGTTCTTTGGAAAGTGTTGAGCAAAGGAGTGACATGACCTTAGTGAGACAAGGATAAGAGTAGGAGGTTATTGCAGTCATCCAGTTATGAGAAGATGGTGGTTTGGGCCAGGCTGATAGGTAGGGGTGGTGAGAAGAAGTCATACTCTGAATATATTTTGAGAGTGAAGCCAACATGACTTTCTAATGGATTGGTTGTAGAGAATAAGAGATAAAGAGGAGAAAAGATCTCCAGTCCAAGGTTTTTAGCTTGACCGACTTGAAAAATGGGATTATCATCACTTGAGATGGGGAGGGCTTCAGAGCAAACAAGTTTTAGGAGGAAAGATCAGAAGTTGTTTTAGACATGTTAAGTTTTAAATTTCGATTAGACCTTGAAGTGTAGATGTTGAATGGGTAGTAGGAGATGAGGGCATAGATTTGGGAGAGAAATCTGGGGTTAGAAATACAAATTTTGGAATTATCAGCAGATAGATGCTATTTAAGGCACATCAGTGAGATCACCAAGGCTGGAAGTGTGGATAGAAAAGAGAAGGGGTCCAAGCACTGAGTCCTGGGCCACCTCAGCCCTGAGAGGTTGGGAATAAGAAGGAAAACTAAAAGAAAACTAAAAATAATCGTTAGTGAGTCGAAAGAAAATAAAGAGAGAATGGTTCCTGGAAGTCACATGAAGCAAGTCGGGTCTACAAAGGGAGAGATCAACAGTGCAAATGCTGCTGATAGGTCAGACAGGACAAGGACAGTGAGCTGACCACTGGATTTAGCAACATGGCGTCATTGGTCACCTCAGTGAGAGAAGTTTCTCTGGAGTGTGGGAGCAAAAGCCTGATTAGAGCAGCTTTAAGAGAGAGTAAAAGGAGAAGAGTTGAAGACGGAGAATAGAGGTGACTTTTTCATGAGTTGGTTTGTTTGCAAAGAAGCAAAGAATTGAGGAAGTAGCTAGAGGACAAAACGGGCTCAAGAGAAAGTCATTGGTTTTTGTCCTTTTGTTTTTAAGATGAAAGAAATATGTGAAGGCTGATTGTTGGTGGGTCTGACCCAGTAGAGAGGGAAAATGTAATGCTGTAAGAGGAGAAGGGGAGAATACCTAGGGCATTTGATTTCCTTGAGAGAAAGAGAAGGGAATTGGATCTGGTGCAAAATGGAGGGATTGCCTTTGGAAAGGAGCAAGGAAGTTTCATCTATGGTAATGCCTGGGAAAGTGGAGTATGTGGGTGCACCTGCTGCTACACTGGCAGGTGTGAATGAAGAGAGTCTTTGCAAGTCCTCTTCAGGCTGCTTCGGTTTTCTCACTGAAGCAGGAAGTAAGATGAGCAGCTGAGCCCGGAAGATGGGGGAGGCACTGGGGATTTGAGGAGAGAGAAGTGATGACATAATCACTTGGGAGAGTGAATCACCAAGGTATGAGCATGGGAATGAGTGGCTGAAGCAGGAGGAGAAGGTCCCTCCAGAGGAGGAATTCCGGGAATGTATATGCATATTGAGAATGCCGAGAATTAAGACCAGAAATTCTGGAGATGTGACAGTGAGCCAGGAGCTAACATCTTGGAGAAATGAGCGGGAAGGAGTTGGTGTTTGGTAGGTGACAATATCGATGCTGAATGGTGGACAGTATACAGGGTCTGTGCCCACCCTGCTGCCACTACCTTGTCCCAGAGGACGTTACTGTTAATTTGTGTTTAAAATATATATACGTTCTCCAGCTTAAAAAGAAAAACTAATGATGACATGAAATTTAAAGCAGAGGAGTTTTAGGGGAGGAGCCGGGGAGAATGTTCTGAAAGCGGAGTCCCCAGGGGAGAGTCAGGTTTCCATTAAGGCAAGGGAGGCCGTGTATTCTACACATCTGTAAAATCCTCCTCATGCCTGCTGTAACCCCATATGCTCTTAGAGGGAGTGCCTGTCCATTACAATGCGTGCATTGTGGTCAGGAGCATATACATTTAATTTCTCTCTTTAAGGATTGGAAATTTTTTTTTCAACGATTTAGAAAGTTGGGTTATTATATTTGTCAGTGAGAACTAATACAACAGCGTTTGACTAGTTCTGAAAATGATGTCCGTTGATCTTTATTCAAAAGTATCTTTAGCCTTTTTGAGGTTATTGTGGGGAGGCAATAAGGGCCTCTGTCTCCATAATCCCAAACATTGGCGGGGGGGACTTCAAAAATGAAAGCATATGTAAATATTTCCAACGTCTAGATGTTGGACATCCTTTGGGAACAGCTTCAAAATAGTACCATTTTTGCTTGCAACTCTTTCCTGTTTGCATTAGATAATGAGAAGAGGCATAAACTTCTGGCCTGATGTGACAGTTACATCAACTTCCTGTGTAATAGGCAGTCATTAAACCAGCGCCAAATGGAGAATTCAATGGGAAATTGCAGGGAAGTTCAAGCTAAAGTTAGAAATGGTGAAAGAGCATTGATCAGGGCAAACTGTGAAAATGGCAGCTCTGGAGATGACATAGGTAAAATAAAAATCTGGCTTTATAGTAATCTTGCATTGTCTCTTTGTTTAGAAGGTAATTAAGTTTTTTAACAGTTATCTTTCTATCATTTAAAAATAAACAGTGAAAGTCTACTTTTTAAAATGTGGAACTGGTATGTTATATACTTAGCATATATATGGATCACATATATATATACTTTATGTAGATTATATATATAACATATATATTAGCATATCTATGGATTACCTTCCTCTCTCTCCTCCTTCCCTTCCTTCCTCTTGCCTCCTCCCTTCCCTTTCCTATCTTGTGAATAGGGTCAAATACCAGTTTTCCACCTCTTGGAAAGAAGAATAAAGATCTGTGCGCAGCCCCTTTTGTCTACATTGGTTCTTGGACTAAGAGTAGCTCGGGTCAGTTTCGGGCTTGGTCTCCCATCTCCACTCAGGCTTTGCTCCCGGTGCAGACTGTGTAGGAGGAGTGGTAACGCGCAATCAGCATTTCAGCTGGAGTGCTGAGTGGACAATTTGCATCTTTTTTTACATCTTGACCTCTATTTCCAGAGAACATCCTGGCTGGCAGGTCTAGCCTGATTAAAATTCTGTCCAGCCATTTAATTCTCCTAAGGGAATTTATAGCTTAATCTAACAATCACGGATACCTGAATCTACTCAGAACTTAATTTCTGGAAGGTTATAGGAAACTTATACTTGAGCAAGGCAGGAGCAAATTAATGCGTGAGCTTAGGGATATAATGAATTTTGATATATGTCTTGAATTATACTTTTCAATGCTTAATCTACACAGATATTTTTTAAAAGTAAACATTGTAGACCAATCATACTAGATGTATTAATACACCCAAACTTTCACTTTCTATTTGAATTAAGGTAGCATACTAGGCATCCCATAAGAAAGGCTATACATTGATTACCTTCTTAACTAGCTTCCTTATCATCATTTGTTCAATAATATTAAAAGTATTTAGATTTAGAAATAATAGTAGTCCGATAGAGTTTTGGTTTCACTAAAACAATTTTTCAAAAAGCAGAATTGTAACTAAATATGTCTCCTGAGACTATCACAATATGCAAAAACCTCACTGCCTGCATTACATTAGAGAAATCTAGGGGCTGGCCCAGTGGTGCAGCAGTTAGGTTCTCACATTCCGCTTTGGTGTCCCGGGGTTCGCCGGTTTGGATCCCCGGTGTAGACATGGCATTGCTTGGCAAGCCATGCTCTGGTACGCATCCCACATATAAAGTGGAGGAAGATGGGCATGGATGTTAGCTCAGGGCCAGTCTTCCTCAGCAAAAAAGGAGGATTGGCAGCAGATGTTAGCTCAGGGCTAATCTTCCTCAAAAAAAAAAAAAGAAAGAAAAAGAAATCTAGAATATCAAAATGTAATTCCTGATGGATTTTGGCACACAATATACCCCCACAATGGTTTTTAAACAATGAGGTAGAAATCTGGCTACTTGTACAAAGAAGTGGCCAGCAGACTTTTTCTGGATGGTGAACTCAGTTGTTAGAGTGAAGGATCTAAAAGAACCTGTCAGGATAACAATACCCCTTTTGCCCCCAACTATTAATAATAATGAAACTGGGTTTTAAGAGTAATAAAAATCTTTTTTTCATGATTATCTCCTTACAGAGCCTTTTCAGACATTTTTTCCTCATTGCCACCAAATTAAATACTGAGGAATAGGATTTTGTAGAGTAAGGTTGAGCTTGGGAGGATCAAAAACCATTGTAATATCTAGGATTTTTTTTGCTTCCCCAAGGACCTATTCCCGCCCCCCCCCCCCATGGGGGCTGTATTAAGTTTTATGGCTGCTCTAACAAACTACTTCAAATTTGGTGGCTTCGAACAACACAGATTTATTCTCTTGCAGTTCTGGAGGTCAGAAGTCTGCAGATTACTGGGCTAAAGTAAGGGATGTTGACAGGGTTATACTCCCTCTGGTGGCACTAGAGGCGGGTCCATTTCCCCTTCCAGCTTCCACCCTTTTCCAGCTTCTAGAACTGCATTCCTTGCATTCTTGGCTCATGGCCTCTTTCTCCATCTTTCAAAGCCAACAGTGTAATGTCTCATTTCAATATCCCATTGCCTTCTTCTTCTGTGTCAAATCTTCCGCTGCCTCCCGCTTCTAAGGATACTGTGATTACATTTAGGGTCTACCCAGATAATCCAGGATAATCTCTCCATCTCAAAATCCTTAACTTAATCCCATCTGCAAAGTCTCTGTTACTGTAGAAGGTAACATTCACAAAATCCGGGAATTAGGACCTGGGTATCTTGCAGGGGGAGTCATTATTCAGCCTACCACACAGGTGATACCACCCCCTATTGGAAATGCATATTTTATACCATTAAGAAAGAAAGAAGAATAAAAATAATAAGTATATAACTTTGGTTAGTAATCAATTCTTTATTATACCTTAATCTATTTGAGGCACTTGCCATTAGAACAGAGAGTGAAGATAGTTTAAAATTAATAGGATTCAGAAAAGTAGAGTTGGCAATGCCCACCTTATTGCAGTGTGCTTATCCATCCGTTTATTCTGCATCACCCTTTCTTCTGCAGCCATTCAACAGAGAAGGGCAATGAGTCACTCCAAGGTCAGACAATGTTATTACCTAACTCTTATTGTGATGGGCAAATCCACTATTAGGCTTCCAATTGAAATACTATTGAGTTGGCAAGTGTTTTCGATGTGTATGTGCAGATAGTCATATGTAACCTCAAGTTTTCAGACTCTGTGGCAAAGAGAAATGGAAATTCTGTGCTGTATTTTAATTTGCTGCAAAATTTCTCCTTCGGGAATGACCTTCTGTTAAGCACCTACTCTGTGCAAATGCTGTACCAAACTCTGCTGGAAATACCAGCATGTGTAAGGCAATGTCTGCCTTTACTAGACTATTCAGGGGCATAAAATGAATATGTGATTAATTCTAGTACTGGAAGGCCCTCTCTTCCCCTGGGCTGTTTATTGCATGGTAGTTGCCTGAGTTAAAGCAGGACACACCTGCCTGGCATCCTGTAAGTACACAGCCTGAGTAGTGCCCCTTGGGAAACATCCAGTGGACACCGTTTGGCTCTCCAGACTAAGAGAAGAATTATTAATTAAAGATTAATGCCAAGTCCTTCATTTCTTGTAATGGATTTCTTAGATGGCCTTGAAATGGATCAGTTCTCTATTAACAACTCTGAGTTGTCCTTCTTTCTGTAATGCAGAGTCAAGTCAGGATTATGGAGGTTGAATTAAACAAGAATCCTTGTGAAGTCTAACTGGAGTCTTAGTACTCTGCTCCACCTGCTTCTGGAGACAGACTTCCCTCACACCTTCCACCAAATCACAGGCTAAAAACAGTTGTTCTTCTTGGATGGATAGGACCCGGGCATCTTTATCTTCTTTTTCTTTTTTAGCTGGATTCCCAGGAAATTTTATTGAAGGTGAGCAATGTAACATTTCATGTTGGATAAAGCAGATGCACAAAAGAAAAACTGTATTAAGTAAAATCTCTTACAAGTGTATTACTTAACACTTTGCAATTAATTGGAGTTAGAAGTTTTGGATTTTTAGAGCTAAGTGCAGATTTTGCCTGTGTATTCATCTCCACATTTGCCAGGGTTTAACACTGGTTATCACGGATTAGCTGATTAACCTTAGGCACGTGAATTATCCTGTCTGGGCCTCAAGATAGTTATCTATTAAGTGGTATTAATAACAATACCTACCTCCTGGGCTGTTGTGAGGATTAAATGAACCCCTCCACGTGATGCACTTGGAATAGCACCTGGCACGTAGTTAGCACTGAGTCCGTGTTAGCTATTATATTATTTCATTGCTGTTGGCATATATTTTTTTAAAGTATTTAGAATTATTTCCTGAGGATAGTATTCCAGAACTAGAATTACTGGATCAAATGGTACAGGACTTTTGTTTTTTTCAAGATCATACGTATAGCTGTATTGCTTTTCTAAGTATTAAAGCAATTTATGCTCCCATTAGTAATAGCAAAGAATTCCCGTTTTGCTGACCCCCGGCAAGTGTTAAGCTTTATAACTCTTTCAGGTTGCTTATTTAGTAGGTGAATAGTGGCATTTTGGTGTTTACAAGGACATCGAGGGGTGGGGATGTGGTTTACCTTGTTCATCAGTGTATCCCAGCACAGAGCTTGGCATAGACACCCAGAAAAAAGAACAAATGGATCAATGAGAAATTTGCCACTTTCATTAACTTGTGGAATAATTAATGAATAAATCAATTCATTAATTAAGGAAAATTTCTATTCCTTAAATTTTTGCACGTTTATTTATTAGGTTTTAGTGTTTCTATTATTTACGGGTGCTTCAAGAAATTATTAGGTTTTTTAAATCATTTTCTGTGAGTATCTCCCCCAGTTTGTTATTTGCCTTTTTATTTTACTTTTGACACACTAAAGTTTTGGCAATTCTGTTTTTAAATCTACTGCTTGTTTCCTATGAGATTCCTTTTAGTGGTTTTAAGCCTAGAATGTTTTTTCTTCCTTCTATTTCCATTCACCTGTCTCAAAATTATAGCAATTTAATGCTTGTTTCTGTCAGTTTTTATGGTTTAATTTTTACTTTTTTTAGTGCTTTAATCTATGTGAGATTCATTTTGGTGGGTGGAACAATTTGAGAGTTTAAATTAAAAATCTTCCCTTAAGGGGGTGGCCGAGTGGTTAAGTTCACGTGCTCCGTTGCAGGCGGCCCAGTGTTTCATTCATTTGAATCCTGGGTGTGGACATGGCACTGCTCATCAAGCCACGCTGAGGCAGCGTCCCACATGCCACAACTGGAAGGACCCACAACGAAGAATATACAACTATGTACCCGGGGGCTTTGGGGAGAAAAAGGAAAAAAAAAAAAATCTTCCCTTAAATGACTAAATGTCCCAGCACCATTTTAGCATGGTGCCCTCTTTTAATAAGAGTATTAAATTCTCATCTATACTTTTTATTCAAATTTATCATAAACAGTTTAAACTGGGAGAATCAGAGTAAATTACAATCTCAAAAAAAAACACAAAAAACAGCGCTGGCCTGGTGGCATAGTGGTTAAGTTCGTGTGCTCTGCTTTGGTGGCCCGGGATTCACGGATTCGGATCCCCGGTGCAGACCTATACACCAATCATCAAGCCTCGCTGTGGCAGCATCCCACATACAAAGTAGGGGAAGATTGGCACAGATGTTAGCTCAGGAACATCTTCCTCACCAAACAAAAGCCCAAAAACGTGGGGCTGGCCCCATGGCCGAGTGGTTGGGTTCGAGTGCTCCACTTTGGCGGCCCAGGGTTTCACTGGTTCAGATCCTGGGCGCGGACATGGCACCGCTTGTCAGGCCACACTGAGGTGGCATCCCACATGCCACAACTAGAAGGACCCACAACTAAAATATACAACTACGTACTGGGGGGATATGGGGGAGGAAAGTAGAAAAAACAAAACAAAACAAAAGCAAGCAAACAAAAAACCAGAATATTTTTGTAATGTTGGAGAACAAAAGAAATGAAAGAACTGTGAGTAAAGGCGTTTTCAATTCAACTGAAGAATAGACATATTTAGAACATTATTACTATGTCCTACAATATATGGCTTTTGTGATTTGACATAGTATTTTAAAACATGATTTACAAGCCTTTAGAATTGGCATAAGTCCTGGAGTTAAGTGTTTACATTTCTGATGACATTCTCAATATTTTTACTTTGACTATCAGAAAAACACAGGTATGTAGTCAAATTTAATCTTATTTCCTCCAGTCTGATGGGCCAAGAATAGGTTTCGATTAGGTTCCTGTTTCCTAAATATTCCGTAGTCTTCAAATTTCTTAGCAGGTCTGAGAAGGTAATTACATACATAGTTTCTAAATAAATAAAGCATTTTTCTGTTTGAGTGATTTTCTTCATAATTTCCCTTTAAGTAAAATTGATTCCTTTCTTAAAGACACTGACGTTGTCTTTTCCAAAAGGACGCCTACTTTATTGTCTTCACTGTATTCTGTTTTTCTATCCTGTCCTATTTCGGTCTCTTCTGTCTTATTTCTGTCCTATTCTCTTATTCTCTTTTCCTACAGATATCCCTGGGATTCTCTTGGTCATTATTGCCACGTAACAATGTGTTCAAAGTTTACTAGTACTGTCTTCCTCTTATTCTTTCCTCTATTTCCATTATCTTGGTGCCCTTTCATTTTTAATTCATATCTCAGCAGTCTGATTCAGTTTTTAGATTCTCAACGCGCCTGGGTTGTTGATCGATAGAACGGTTTGGAAGACAAGCTCAGGCTTGCTTTTTTTTTTTTTTTTAACTGTGCTGATTTAGTATTTCTTCTAAGAGTGGCTTTTGGAAATCATTAGTTCAATAGTCCACAGGTAAGAAGAATCGTTCTTTATCAACTGTTCTAAAATTAAAACCATTGCTTTCATATATATTTTGTAAAATGAAAGATGGAAACTAATGATATTCACAACCAGACGTTGCAAAACTCAATACTAAGATCCTTTTGTATTTGAAATAGAGAGCTAATAGTACATACTTATAGAATTTTCCAGTCTAATTTTTTTTCTGCTAATAGGTGCTCAGTATGACAGAAACCAACTGACCCTGTGTCCATCTTTGCCCTTCCCCATTATGCAAATAACCCCTACATCCAATCAAATCGTCACAGCAGGCTTTTCATCATTTTTAGTGGAATATCAGCCTTGCCACTTGCTTGTGTGGTACCCAAAGCATATGCATCTCCCTTCAATTTGCAGCACAGGATATTGGAGGCTGTCATCAGACAGCATTACCTTCAATTGCCTACTTGTTATTCTATTCCTGTCAAAAACCCAGCTGACAGATATTCAAGGGCCATGGCCCAAGTGACATGCAGTCTGTCAACTCCCCCATTTTTTCTTAACTTTTAGCCTTCTCTTGACATAGAGTATTAGAAAGCTGTACACTCTTATCAGCAGCATGATGTAATGTTTAAAAATATGGACTTAGAAGTCAGAGAAGAGTTGAGTTCAAATTCAGGTCCCACAGCTTCCTTTCAGTGGAATCTCTTGTAAACCTCATATTCTTTCTAAGCCTCAGTTTCTTCATCTGTACAAGAGGGATAAAAATGACAGTGAAGAAATGTATTTCTCTTGAATATCTCATTTTTTTAATCAGATAACTAGAATTGGATGGCTCTGTGTATTTCCTTTTTCACTTGTTTGCTGGGAATCAGAGAGCTCAGTTTAAAGCTCAAAGTGACTCCTTGAAAGCTAGTCGGGATGTTGCTGTTTGGTGTGTGAGCTCTTTGCCCTGGGGAGCAGTTTGTTGTCTAAGATCAACTGATTTACCTAAAGCAAACAGTGACTTGAATTATCGGTTGGCAGTCTTATCTACCCCGGGCAAAGTTTCCTGGAACAAACAACTAAGTCATGTTGACACAAGAGGTCTCACTTCTTAGTCCTGGTAGCTACATCATGTTAAGGCTCGTGGTCATACTTCTCAAGGACATTTGCTTCTTTTTTCATTTTCTAAAATTTCCTAGTTTATTTTAGCTGCTTTATAATATATATACATAATTTATTATAAATGGCCTCAAAACATTTTAAGCAGAGGTGATACATAATAATAATAATAATAATAATAATAAAATCCAGATGATAATATAATCCATATCATCAGCAAGGACAAAGAAAGCAAAAGAGGCTGTGGTTAAAACATGGTATCAGGAGTCAGACAGATGTGGGTTTCAATGATGGCTCTGAGCAAGTTATTTACCTTTTGCTGCTTCAGTTTCTTAATCTGTTAGATGAGCATAATATTGCCATGTAGGGATACTTTGAGGATTAAATGAGATAGTGCAAAGCTCTTGGAATAGTTAATAGGCTAAATGCCCAATAAGCAATAGTTTAAGAAAAAAAAGGATGAAATTGCAACTTGGCACCGCAGGCATTTTAGGATTTGAGTATTGGGTTGAAGCAAGATTGACATCTGGAAGGAAGGAGCATCCCTCAGCTTTTCTTCTCAAGAAACGTGAAGTATGGTGGATAAAATATACCTAACTTTAACCTGGCTCCTATTAAGTTTAAGAATTACTTAAAGAATATCACAAAGCCCCAATTTGGTTAAATTCTCTGAGAAGGTCTAATTTCAAATTCCAGCGCTGGACGTGGTACTCACTGGACTTCAATCTCAGAATCAGGACACCTGAAGGACAGCCAACATTGCTTCCAATTCTCTCTCCAATAGATGTAAAGACTTTTGGTGACAGAGAGGCAAGTGTGAAAAAGGAATGTTAAAAATACCCAGTGGTCTGATTTTATTTTTAAGTCAGAAGAGAAAATTATGAAATGTTGCCTAAATTGACTTTCCAGTGTAGGAAGAAGGAATATTTAGATTGGAAAAACAACTGCCTATTGGTAAATAATGTAAAGATGTAAATAATACCTTTGCGTCTAGGGACACTTGAATGGCCTATTAGGTCACGGTTATTTCTCCCCCTTGTCAGAATCACTTGATAACTAGGAGAATGATGGAAGGAACCAGTCGCTAAAGACAAAAATAGTTGATTATCTCTACCTCCAGAAATAACGCTATAATAATATGGCAGATTTCCTCCAAATTATTCAAGAAAAATGTACACTTTTCTACTGATTAGGAAGAACTATTAAGAAAGCATCCTTATAAACTATCACATGGACAAAGAGAACAGATTAGTGGTTACCGGAAGGGAAGGGGGTTGGACAGTGGGCATAAGGGGTAAAGGGGCACCTTTTTACGGTGACTGACAAATAGTGATGTACAACTGCGACCTAAAATGTTATAAACTATGATGACCTCAATAAAAATTTTTTTAAAAAAGGAAAGGATCTTTATAGTTATTTGATATTTGTAGCTTTTCCAGTGTTTATTATTATTTTTTTTTATTTTTTTAAAAGATTTTTTTTATTTTTTCCTTTTTCTCCCCAAAGCCCCCCGGTACATAGTTGTGTATTCTTCGTTGTGGGTTCTTCTAGTTGTGGCATGTGGGACGCTGCCTCAGCGTGGTCTGATGAGCAGTGCCATGTCCGCGCCCAGGATTCGAACTAACGAAACACTGGGCCGCCAGCAGCGGAGCGCGCGAACTTAACCACTCGGCCACGGGGCCAGCCCCTCCAGTGTTTATTATTTTTACTTTCTTTCTCCTGCTATTCTGCATTCATCAAATATTTATTGAACACCTTTTGTTTGCCAGATACTGGTCTAGGCACTGGACATATAGCAAGAAATAATACAAAATCCTTGTTCTCATGAGACTTACATTCAAGTGAATGAGATGGACCATAAACATAATTATAATATCATGTCATGGTGTAAAATGGTAAATCCTTGTGGAGGGACTGGGTTGGTTGTTGGTGGGAGATGACATCGAGAGTTCTGTTTTGATCATGTTTGGTTCGAGATGCATATTAGATCTCCAAGAGAAGATAAGAAGAAGATAGTTGGCTACACCAGTCTGGAGCTCAAGGTAGAGGCTGAGGCTAGAGAAAGAAATCTAGGAGCTATCAGTGAATAGATACCATTTAAAGCCATGGATCCAGATGCGATCACCTATGGAGTGACAAGAGAAGATGTCCAAGGATCTGACCTCAGACACTCCGATATACATAAGTCAGTTAAGAAAAGGAGGAGCCATTAAAGGAGACTGAATCCTAGAGATAAATATGTTTCCAAAAGTAAAAAATGAATAAGGTGAAGCTAAGACTTGATTATTAGATTTGGCAAGATGGAGATTGCTGATGACCTTGGCAGGAGAGATTTCCCTGACCTGGAGGGAGCCAAGGCCTGATTAGAGTAGGCTGCAGAGAGAATGTGAAGAAATGGAGCTTGCAAGTATAAACAATTCATTTTAGGATTTCGCTGTAAAAGGCAGCAGAGGGATGTGGATATTATTATTATTTTTGTTTTCTTTGTTGTTAGTTTCTGCTGTGGTGGTGGTTTATTTTAATGGGAGGTGTGTGTTTGTAAACTGATGGTCTTTAAAGAAGGAGAAATTGATGATGAAGGAGAGAGTTAAGAGGGATAATTTCAAGAGTGTCCTCCTTGAGGAGGTGAGATCTGCTTTCCTGATATGCATAAAGATGGACACCTTAAAATGAAAATAAAAAGATTCTTATGCTGATTTTAAGAAGTCTAAGTTAGGATAGGGTGGGGATGGATGCTGGTGGGGTTTCCGGGGAGCTGGGAAGCTGAGGAGCCTGTATGTTACGTCTTTAGGGAAAGAAACCCCAGGTGGGTAAGGCAGAGTGTGGTAACAGCTGGCCACAAAAAGGAAATTTGAGCAAGCAAACTTCCTGGTGCCCTGGGGAGCCGACCGGGGATGGAAAAGTGAGCCTGGGTTTAACTGGCAAGAAGGCTGATGTGTATAGAGATCTCTTTTAAACAAAATATGTTCTTTTTGGGGGCTACAATTTAGAACTTTATTTTTCTATGAGTTTTTTTTTTTAATTGAGGTCACATTGGTTTATAGCATTGTGTAAATTTCAGGTATACATCACTGTACTTTGGCTTTTGTGTAGTCTGCATTGTGTTCTCCACCAGAAGTCTGGTTTCCATCTGTCACCATACCTACATGCCCCTTTACTCCTTTGACCCTCCCCCACCTCCTTCCCCCCACCGCCCCCACCAGTAACCACCAACCTGTTCTCCATATCCATGTGTTTGTTAGTTTATCTTCCACATATAAGTGAAATCATGTGCTATTTGTCTTCACTGTCTGGCTTATTTCGCTTAGCATAATACCCTCAAGGTCCATCCATGTTGTTGAAAATGACGCAAGTTCATCTTCTTTATGGCTGAGTAGTATTCCAGTGTATTTATACACCACATCTTCTTTATTCATTCATCTGTTGATGGGCACTTGGGTTGCTCCCAAGTCTTGGCTATTGTGAATAATGCTGCATTGAACATAGGGGTGCATATATATTTTCAAATTAATGTTTTCATGTTCTTTGGATAAATACCCAGTAGTGGAATAGCTGGATCATATGGTATATATTGTTTCAGAAATGTTTAATGCTCCTTGATTTTTTTCACTGAATTATATATTTTATAGCGCTCTCCATCCTTTTTAACAGCTGCATACTATTCTTCTGTATAGACATACCATAAATTATATAATCAGTGTCCTGTGTTGATGGACAGTTGGTTTATTTTCAGGTTTTTACTTTTATAAACTATACCATAAAGATTATCTTTCTAATTTATATTTGTGCATTTTGGCAAATATATCCATGGGATGAGTTGTTCATGGTGTAATTTTCAGGTCAAGCAGGATGTACATTTACATTTTTGATATTTCTTTTCAATTGCCTTCCCAAAAGACTGCACCAATTACCCCTCCCTCCAGTGATGAGTAAGAGTTCATGTTTACACACGCAGTTGTGAACACTGGTATTTTGAGAGGTTGTTTTTACAAAAGCTTGTAAACTTCACAACTATGATATGTTGTGGGGAAAAGTTACTTGTTTAATTTTTCTTTAATTATGAATTGGTTTTATCATCTTACTATGTTTGTTGGCCATTTGGATTTCTTTTTCTTTGAACCGTTTTCATATATTTGCCCATCTTTTTGTTAGATTTACCACATTGTTAATAGTGCCAGGAATTACACTGGTTGCTCTGCATGATGCAGAGATGAGCAAAACCTGATCCCTGCTTTCAAATTGCTTACATCTGAAAGCTGAACTCATTCGTTTGACTTTAATGCCCCGCTGTACTTATCCAACAGTGTTTGCCATTTTCCCTTTCAAAAGGACTCAGTATATGTACAAATTTAACTGAATGATAATAGCCCAAGAACCATGGATTATTTATTATTTTATTGTTTTTGACCAAAAGTGATTAGAATGTTTCCTCTTTCAGGGTCCAAAACAAAAAAAAAGCAGAAGTGAATATTAAGCTTCCAATTAATATTTGTTAGTCACAAGAATTAGATAAATAGTGACAGAAGCAGCTCCCCGGTCATTTTCTAGCACTTTTCCGTTTTATTGTATTGTTAACCATTTTTCACAATGCGAGATTTTCTGAGTTTGTTTTGTTTTGTTTATTTTGTTTCCCTCCAGCTGCAGTGTAAGCTCTTTGTGGGCAGGGACCGCACTGGTCTTATTCACTGCCCTTTCCCAAACGTCCAGAATAGGGTCGGGCACTCAAAGATGCTCAAGAATATTGGCTTAGGAAAAATATTTGTTGCATAAACAAATAGGAAATTTAAACCTCTTAACAGGTAGCATATTTTGACATACTCGTTTGTAACATCTGTTTGGAAATCCATAAGCAGCACAAGCAAATAAATAAACCCCTGACCTTCCCTGTGATCTTTCGTCCTCTGTTCAGCATGCTTGTGCCACTATCTCATTTGCTGGGGGGATGGAGGGTGGGGCATTCACATCATCTGCCTCTTACTTTGCATCAGATGAGTGAAATCTGGGCCTAGTCTTCTGGAATTCAGTGGATACTATCACCTAGTTTCCCTCTGGTGCAATTAGAAAGGAGCAGTGAACCAACCAATAGATAACATTGCTTGAAAAGCTATTTCCTTTTTTGGTCTCTGTGTTTAATTAGTCTGTTTCTTCTCTCTGAGCTCTTCAGAGGCATTTTTTTCTCCTAAAGCAGAAGCACGATGTAAGATCTATCCAGTGCTTTGACTGAGGCTCGTTCCTTCTTTCTCAGACTGGATCTTGGCCCATGTGACTGTCTGCTCAGGCTGCCATAACAAAATATCACAGGCTGGGGAGGCTGAGACAACAGAAATTTATATCTCACAGTTCTGGAGGCTGGAGAGCCCAAGATCAAGGTGCCAGGCGATTTGGTTCCCGGTGAGACCCTCTTCCTGGCTTGCAGACAGCTGCCTTCTTGCTGCGTCCTCACGTGGCTTCTCCTTTGTGCTCACATGGGGAGAGGGAGCGAGCTCTCTGGTGTGTCTTCTTACAAGGGCACTATTCCCATCAGACCAGGGCCCCACCTTCATGACATCACCTAACTCTGATTATCTCCCAAAGCCCCCATCTTCAAATATCATCATGTGGGGGGAGGGGGGGAGGGCTTCGACATATGAATTAGGTGGAGGGGAACAGTTCAGTTATGGCAGCCACAATGTGCCAGTCATCTGAGCAGAGTTTGAAAAAGCTCTATCTGTGCCAAAGCTTGATCTCTTTTTAAAGCAATAGAGATATAATTGCTCATGTGACCCTTTTAATGCTCATTCTACAAATATTTCTTATTTGTGCCATATTATTCACTGGCTTAAAAGTTCTTCTAACGATGAAGCACTGAACTGGATGTTAAAAATAGCCAGTCTTTCTCCTGTGCTCTACCGGGCTATGAACAGGCACCTGCTTACCTCCCAGATGTAATCTGTCACCCTTCTCCTCCCATGCGCCTTAGCACACTGGCCTCCTTGCTGCTTTCTTCCTTAGGGCCTTTGTTCCTGCTGCTCACTCTCCCTGCGATGCTTTGCCCCAGATGGCCAGCTCATTCTCATCATTCAGGTCTCAGCTAAATGTCATCCCTCATAGGACATCCCTGACACCCAATCACAATTACTCCCTGGGACAGCTGGTCTGCACCAGATGTTTGCTGGATATAAAGAAGACAAAAATCAGTAGTAAACAGCCAGGCTTACTCTCATTTTACCCTTAATAAATATTGGCGTGTGTCTGTTATTGACAATAGCTGGCGTGTATCAAACACCTACTATGCACGAAGCGCTATGCCAAGGGTTTACCATTATTTCTGTATTCTAATCCTCAGCTATCCTCTGATATGCATATGATTATTCAGATCAGAAAACTGCAGCTTAAGGAGGTCAATTCACTTGCCAAAGTCCACACACACGAAAGTGGTGGAGTTGAGATTTACTCAGTTTCATTGGGCTTCAGATTTTAAACCCATTAAAATTTTCCTGTTGTCAGATGATAAATGAAAATCAACACAACGAAGTGTCTTTATTGTGAAAAATTGAAAAGATAATAGATTAGAAGGAAAATTGTAAAAAGAGGCAGTGATGATAAATAAAGATAAAGGTATTTTTGTCATCAGACAGACCTGGATTTGAATTCTGACCCAGCCGCCAATTGTCTCTGTCACTGTGGATTAAAAACTTCTCTTATCTTTTGTTTCTCATCTGTAAAAAGGAAGTTATGAGGATTAGATGAGATAAGAAATGCTGGCACTAACAGATTCTCATTCAGTATTTGTTTGATTTTCCCAAATAATATTTTAAAAATTCAGGTATGTAATTACTTTGTACAGTTCAGCACCAAGTACAAATAACCAGGTAATAATTTCTTTTTAATGGCATAAAATCTTTTCTAAGCATCGCTAAGATTAGAAATGCAAATTTTCCAGAAATTTTAAAGCTATGGAGAAAAGATCAGACATTTTGTTAGGGAAGTAGAAATATTTACAATTATATGTACATGAAATTATTTTACTTGTTCTAAACTATAAAATATGTTACCTGTATTACTCACTGTAGACCCAGTGATCATACAGGCTTGTGTAGCATTTTGTTGCATTTCTATATTTCTTCAAAGAAATATAAAAAAGGGGTATAAAAAAGGTATGGATAATGGCAAATGTTAGTGAAGATGGAGGTCAATAAGAACTCTAAAACATTGAGAGTGGGCGTGTAATTTGGTACAATCACCTTGAAAAACTGGCCTTATCTAGTAAAGCTGAAGATGTACAGATCCTAAGATCTTGTGATTCCAGTCCTAGTCTGTACCCAAGAAAACTGGGCTCTTTTGAGTCAGGAGACATATGCAACAAAGTTCCCTTGTAGGGCGTTTGGTCCTGTCCAAAATGTCTACAGAGACATTTGGTCCATGCCAGAAAGGTCCTAGGTCCTTGATATTTTGTCCTGCTAAAACATCGTTTGAGACATTTGGCCCGCACCAAAAAAGTCTTGAAATTTGGTCCTCTCTAAAATGTCCATTGAGACATTTGTTCCATGCCAAAACATCCTTGATATTTGATCCTGGTCCAAAACATCCATGGAGACATTTGGTCCATGATTTGTTAAATACATTTAACATACATTTAACTTCATTAAAATTTTATTTGTTATTTTTATCGTAATTCATGATGAATTTTGGATTTCACATTTATTTTTGTTCTTCCTTTTCAGGAAGATCGGCAGGGTTACTCTTAAATTGATGAGTAGTTGCTCTCAAGTATATATTATCCTGATTTTTAGCTTTGTAATCAATTATCTAGTAACAATTTTGGTTATACGAGTTTGATTTAGTTGGTATCGTCGTGAAGTTGGTGGCTGTGTTTGTTGTGACCACGAAGAACATGTGTGATAACTTGTTCATTGTCTTGCTGTTTATCTTTTAATGCTTCAGTAAATCTCCAAGTTGAAAGATGATGCACCACCATTAGCTTTTGAAATTTGCTATGCCAGCCTTCCACTCCATTGTTCATCCTGTGATTGCTGTTTGTACTGATGCATAAACATTCCAAGTTTCTTGTGGAAATCTTGGAGCTTCTGGTCTTCTGCCTCTGCCATGCCTTCCATGGACATACACTTTCTCAACGTAATCCAGTAGGTCATCTACATTTTCTTCTGCATTCTCCACAATGTACTCAAAAGTTTCATTTACATCTTCCAAAGGCACAAATGGAAGTCTGGACAACATGGATGCACACTTACAGCTGTTACTTTCTGTTGTCTTATACTCGCATGTAAGACCCAAAGAAGATATTTTTTGCCACAGTGATTGGGAAAAATGAAACAAGCATCCTTTTAATTATGCATTTGGTAGGAGTAGTCGAATTGCATTCACATTTGCAGTCTCGAAATCCATCATGCACAATGAAGAGTTAATGTCGAGATTTCTTTCTCAAACAAATGCAAATTCTAGTGTCTTCTTACCTTTTCATTGTTAGTGCATAAATCAGTGGCATAGTATAACCCAGTACTACACTGTGCACTGTAAACTGAGTGAACTGTGTTGGTACCATTTTAAGGGTGCCATAACTGAATAATGTGGTATTGGCACTTAAATATTGAATGTTGTCATAAATTGTATAAATAAGAAGTCTTTCATCATCTTGAGCACTGGAATCATGCATAAGAAATGGTTCTCTGAGTCTGGTCATGTTATATTCCTCTGGAATTTTAATTCCATGTGATGAAGTTGGTTTTGGAGGTCAACGTCTGTTTTGAATTCTGTTTACTTGCCTCTTTAATGAGTTTCTTTCTGTTAGCATCAACAGGACCTCTTCATCATGAATATCACAGGGAGTTCTTTGAAATACATGCGATGGTGTTGCATTTGGTTCTTCTTCTGCGTGCCATTTTAACCTATTTAGGGTTTTCCTTCCTTCCCTTTCAACACCGTTGTGCTGATGTGTCCTGTCTCATCTTGAGTGATTGTAATGTTATCCAAATCCTGACTAGTTGTACATCGGGCATTGCAGATTCTCCTCTCTTCACAGTGCCAGTACCTTTTACTCCTGTCTCTATTAAAGGGTTGGAAATGGTAACAAAAAACCATTATAATGTAGCATTGGCTTTTCTTTTTGTGATTGGGCTATTTCTGCCATAATCCACTGAGAATTTTCAAATAAAGATGTCATATTGCCAGGCAACAGAAGAAGGGTTATTTTATTTGATTATTTTTTTGTAGCCATCTGACCAGTGATCACTGGTTTACTGGTAGTGTAACCGAAAGTTCGGTCTCTGAACTCGATACCAATCCAAATAACAAGAACAGAGTCTTGAATGAAAAGGAATGGCTTTATTTTCCTTTGCCAGGTAGAGGGAGCAGAGCAAGCGCTAGTGTCCCCCAAATTGCTAGCTCCCCATCAAGGAGTGGGTAGGGGGTTTTAAGAGTTTGGAGAAATGTGGCTGCTTGTAGGGAGGCAGGGAATGGTGAGACAGGAAGATTGCAGGTGGGCATCCTTGGCTGTCTTGCCTTCGTGATGGATGATGGATTTGGGCATCAGGGAGGGGAGGAGTTGAGGTCTCCGAAACCCCAGCTTTCTGATATTCTCTAGACAACAGTTTCCCTGTGGTAGATTTTAAGGTTGCATGATTAGCTAAAACTTTAGGGTGAGCCCATCACCAGGCCCCCTGGGCTTTAACAATTTGTAACGTCTATTTAGTTATAAGGTTCTGGGAGTCAAGGGTTAAGGAAACATGTTTACATACGAGTGTAGCTAAAGACACAGGAAAAGGGGGATATGTGTTTTGGTTTTAACCCCATAATATGCTGAGTTCAATGTAGGGGAACCCATATAGGGCTGGTCTTAAGTGCCTGTAACAGTAGGGAAAACATTACTAATGTCTTATGAATTCAACACCCCATTTAGCTGGGCTGGATCAACCAGTAGGTAGGAACCAACCGAGGGTGTGGGGTTCCATGGCGATTGGCAGGTAAGCATGGGAGTCACATCCACTAAAACCTCCCCAAATAGCAGACACTTCTTGCCTACAATCGAGGTACCTTGATTGTACCTCTATATGACATAAATTCAAAGGAAACATGGCTCATTAACCCTGAGGGATGGGATAGTTTGTAGGGGGGTTAATTTACCAACAAGCAAGATACTCTGTAAAGTGTTTACATCAGTCAACACGTTTGCTGCCCATTTTACATAGTGGCTTGACGAAGCTCCTCCTTTTAAACTCTGCCCTTATTGAAAGACCCAGCCATATCCAACCAAATGCCCTAGTGCACCATGCATCGTCAGATCCCATCCTTGACTTGTCATCCTCTTTGCATTTCTCTAACCGGATGACTCTTCCTCAGTATGCATAATTAATATAAATCTTACTTTTCTGCAAGATTCAAACCCTGACCCATCTAACCCATGTGCTCTTACCAGTTAAGCTACCAAGGCCAGAAGGATTATAACTGGCAATACAGCCACAACACAATCATCGGGCCGATAAAACATGATAGTTATCTTTTAGGTATTAATTCTGTAAATCAAAAGTATAAATAAATGTTATGGGCTCTTTGAACCCAGGGACTTTTTTTTGTACATGAACATTTTTGATAGGACCAAATTTCAAGGATCGATTGTCTGCTAATCCAAAGTTCATAGCAGCACTGTTTGTAATAGAGAAAACTGAAAACAATCAAATGTCCAAACACAGTAAAATGAATAAATTATGGTATAGTTATTTAATAGAACCTTATGTTTGTGCAATGTATTCAAGTGGTTGCATGTGTTTGCAGCTTGTTAGCTCTCATTGATATATAATACGTTATATATATGTTACCTATATAATATATATCAATATGTATATGTTACATATATACCAATATATATATCAACATATGTAGGTAGGTATGCATATATCTCATTGTATGAATATATCATAATTTATTTTTCCATTCTGTCATCAATTGACATTCTAATTGTTTGCAATATTTGGCCATTAGGAGTAGGGCTGCTAGTTAGTTATATGCCTAGGAGTAGAGTTGCTGCAGAGAATGCCTGTTCAGCTTTGGTAGAGATTGCCAAAGAATTTTCCAAAGTGGTTGTACATGCCTAATATTTGAGTGTTTGGTTATACCACATCTTCTCCAACACTTGGTATTTTCTCTCCTCTTCATTTTTGCCACTCTAGTGAGTACAGAGTGGTATTGTACCATGGTTTTAATGTGCATTTTCCTGAGGACTAATAAAATTGAGGCCCTTTTAATAGGTCTATTGGCCATTTAATATGCTATTATTTTAAAGCAAGATACTTATTAGTAAAAGGACCATTAGTAACATTACTAAATAAGGCTAATTATGAAAAATCTATGTAAATCATTGCATCAGTGAATTGAGGCTAAATTATCCTACACTGGCACACAACTTGAGAATCTCAGTAGCTTAAAACAACAAGGTTTAATTCTTGCTCTTACTGCATATCTGTTTGTGATGATCAGTGGTTCTGTTCCACATCCCCATTATCCTCATCACTTCACCTTGGCTGAAGAGACAGCCCCAAATGGGGCATTGCTGGTCTCTAGGAAGAGAGAAAAGAGAGGTGGCAACATAATGGATCACACACAAAGTCTTAAAGTTTCTGCTCAGAGGTGGCAAGTACTCCACTCTCACTTATGTTCCCTTGGCCAAAGCAAATCGTGTCTAAGACTGATGTCAGTGAGAGCATTGTATAATCTTCTAAAAGGGAGGGGCTCATAGGAAGGGGCAGTAAATATTTGTGAACAAGAGAGTGACCAATAACATCTTTTCCTGCAGAGTAGGTTTATAAAAGTATCACTCTAGGACGGAGAACGCAAACTGTCTCTGGACTGTCTTCAACACACATCGTGTGCTGCACTTCTTTTTTGTTTTGTTTTGTTGAACAAGTTGCCAACATTTTAAAATCGTGAGATTTCACAAAGTTGCAGATTTCTGGTGTCTCTTGGAAATCATAAGCTATAGCAAGAACCATTTGGAGCTGAGTGGCAGTCACCCCTGCAGGTGGCACATGCACTCTCTGGTTCTTCCTGACTATATCTGATGGCTGCCTTCTCTGCAGTGGTGCCTTTCATACATTTCTTAAGTAGCCCACAATGAACAATACATTTTACATTGCTACCCAGTACTCACATGCATCATGCTTATGTGTGTGCATTCATGTATAGGTGTTGATACGTGTGTACATATATGTTTCCAAAGCAAGATTTCATGAAACAATGGTTACTGTTACTTTCTGCAATGCATCCTGATATTGTCTGTTCTATCCTACTTTATCCTGTTCTATTCTTTTTCTTTCTGTCTCTGTTTCTCTCTCTCTCTTTCTCCTTCCTTCCTTCCTCCCTCCCTTTCTTCCTCCCTCTCTTCCGACCTGAGGAAGATTAGCCCTGAGCTAACATCTGTGCCAATCTTCCTCCACTTTATATGTGGGTCGCCGCCACAGCACAGCTGACAAGTGGCGTAGGTCCACAGCCAGGATCCAAACCCACAAACCTGGGCCACCAAGGCAGAGTGCACCAAACTTAACCACTATGCCATGGGGCCAGCCCCTCTTTCATTTTTTTTTAATGCTGGAATCAACTTTTTTAATTGATTTCACAAACCACTGCTGGATCACAGGCCACAAATTGAAAACATGGCTCTCAATCATGTTACTTGTCTGCTGCTCCTCTGACCGCTACTGGTTAGTTTTCTAGACTGAATTTCTGTCTAAGCTCTTAGGATTCCCAGGACGATTTGTTGAGTGGGTGAGCAACATCTGCTTTCCCTCACTGATTTAAGCCCATATGATTACTGGTTTTCCCCAAGGGTCTTAAAACTTACATTGCTTGAGCTCCTCGAAGTTTCCCTGATCACTCTTCCCTTCTCTGACTTTCTATTTTAATCAAAATAGCCTTTTAGGCAAATAGAGCTCTGATTCAAAATATCATAATTTCATGGCTGGGCTGGGGAAAAAAGAGAGTAAATATATGGCAGTGAATCTTGTTGTAGCTACGGGAAGGCAAGTTCTTCGGAGGATGAGGGCTGTGAGTGGGGAGTTTATTGCTGGGGGAGGCCCAAGTACTTGGTTTCCACGGGATTGGTTCCTCTATCTCATGGATGAATTCAACATATTTACTGATCCGCCATGTGGCAGGCCCTGTGCTGGAGAATTCATCCACGACCTGTTCAAAGATGATCTAGATGCACAGAGTATAAATGGTAATGATCATTTATTTCCATGTTTTATCCCTTTCTTGTTCTTATTTTCTTCCCATGACCCAGAAGTTCATCCATTATCAGAGGGCAATTCTGGTTAAGTGTTTGTCACCCAAATGTGTCCTTCTGCTCGGATCTTTGTGGATTCTCACAGCTGTTTGTCTGCACGTGTGTGGAATGGGTGTATGTGTGTTGTTGTAGGGAGAGGGTGTGGGCGTGATGAGACACTGAGTGAAAGTCTGTCAGCCACTAGGACACAGGCAGCATTGCTGTAAACCCTAGCGGAGAAGGGCAATACTAAAGGAAGACAGTGCCTCTGCATTTTCCTGGCATTCAGTGACGCTTTGCGTTTTGAGGACCAGTGCCATTTTGATACCAAGAGGATTCCACCCCCACCGTGGTGTTGGTGCCTGGAAGAGATTTGACCACCTACGCAGTATTGGCGCCAGGTATACCCAACATAATCAGGCAGCAGGCCTGGTGGGATGTGGCAGGAAGGGCCCATCAGGATCATCAGAGGCAGGAGTGAGGCCCCTTCATGCCAGCTGGACGGCAGTGGAGGCCCAGCAGTGGACATTGCTGGATGGGGCCAGAGCAAGAGACGAAGGAAATGGCTAATGCCTTGACAGGACATGTTTCTGAGCCCAGGAGGACAGCTAAGGGAGACTCCCAGAAATAATTGTGGGGATGAGGTGAGTTCATACTTAGAGATATTGCAAGAGCTGGTAGAGGCAAGAGCCAGTAATATATGGGTTGTTATTGTTGGATGTGACCCCAGTTTAAATCCTGGGCTTAGATAATAAGGTTTTTATCCTTGTCTGTGTATGTGCTTTATCTATAAATGTCCTTTCATAGCAGTATAAATGCAGCTCGTTACCAAGAACCCTTGAACACTGTCCCCACACCTTCCCTATTGCCTTGACAATTATTTTTTGTCTTTTTCTTAATCTTGTCTCCTTTTTTGCCTGTTCTGTTCTTGATCTCTGTGCATACCTCTGAGCCCGCGAAGAGGCGAGTTATGAACTCCTTGGCTGCTCTGTTATCTTTGTCTTCTATTTCCTCCTGCTTTTCCTCCTCATTCTCCCATTTCCTTTTCCATTCTCATCCCTGTTATGAATGAGTCCCACCCCCATGTCATGGCCATCCACCGCCTTCAATTTCCTACTTCTCTTAACATTAGCAAAACAACAAAAAATAAAAATAATTAAGGTGGGTATAATGGATTGAATAGTGGCCCCCAAAATATATGTCACACATCTCAACTCATGCTAACCTCTGGTATCTCAGAATGTGACCTTATTTGGCATAAGGTCTTTGCAAATGTAATTAAGGCGAGGATCTTCAGATGAGATCATCCTGGATTAGAGTAAACCCTAAATCCAATGACAGATGTCCTTATCAGAGACAGGAAAGGAGAAGACAGACAGAGACACAGGGAAGAAAGCCATGTGGAGACAGGTGGAAACTGAAATTCTGCTCTCACAAGCCAAGGAATGCCAGGGGCCACCAGAAGCTGGAAAAGGCAAGAAAGGATTCTCCTCTAGAGCCTTTGGGAGCAGTGTGGCCCTGCCAGCACCTCAGCTTCAGAATTCTGGCTCTAGAACTGTGAGAGAATAAATTCTGTTGTTTAAGCCCCCAAGCTTATGGTAATCTATTACGGCAGCCCAGGAAACTCAGACAGTGGGAGACCAGACTGCCCCAAAGGAGCATTTATTTCACAACTGGTGAACAGTTTTAAATAAAAATATTCTAGAAAAGAATATGGAAATATTTTTCAATTATTAATAAATAAAAGATTGTTTGCTAAATAATTATTTGTTATACATTATAGAGCCAGTTCTCACCTGGCAATAAAGTGTTCTTAAAGTTAATTCATATGCAAATTGTTTGAGACTTATAATGCATTTTTTCCTGCAGGAGGCACGTGATATATTATGGATGTTTTCAGATATTAATCCATAACAATCTTTTTAATGTTAATCCTATATATACTATAAATAGTCTTGCAACTAGGGATTGTCCTATACATGCTTAAATTTCACTACCTAGCAGAGTGCTTTGCATATGGGAGGCCTCCAATAAACACTAGTTGGATAGTTCATTTTTTAAGCACTGTATATAGTGTTTAATAGCAGCTGTTCTAGAGTCTAATTGCATGGCTTGAAATCCTGGCTCTGCCGCCCATGGAATGTAAGTCATTAAACAAATTATGTAATCTCTCTGTGCCTCAATTTATTTGTCTGTAAAATTGGAATAATAATGATAATGCTTACCTCATAATGTTGTTGTGAGGAGTATATGAATTATTATGTATAAAGTACTTGGAATAGTGCTTGCATACCAGGATTCAATAAATGTTACATATTTTTAAATTCTTAAGCACATCTCCCCAACGAAATTATAAACTCTCTGAGACAGAGGCAGTGTCCTATGCTTTTGCATGATCCCCAAACCTACACAGTTTTTTGCATATTATATGTGTAGGAAAATTTTCCTCTACCCTTCTAGGTTCTTCTGGTGGGTCTAAGAATTAAATTGACATGAGACAGAATAACAGGAGAAAATCAAACAAGTTTAGTAACATGTATATGTGGGAGAAGCCCAGGAAAAATGAATAACTTGACAAAATGGCTGAATACCATCTTCAGCTAAAGACAAAAGAGGATGTTGGAGGTAGTGGTTTGGGACTTCAAAGGGGAGGAAGGC
Organism: Equus quagga; assembly: GCF_021613505.1. Taxonomy (NCBI): domain Eukaryota; kingdom Metazoa; phylum Chordata; class Mammalia; order Perissodactyla; family Equidae; genus Equus; species Equus quagga. The sequence continues at coordinate 29,275,988 of NC_060267.1, read as the reverse complement.
AATTCACATGGAGATGAAAAAGCAAATATTTGGTTAACAAGTATTTGCCACACTTTACAGACACAATGGGACATGGAGAGGACTTTGATCAAAGGGGCCCTGTTAGGTTCCTCCTTGTCTACCCACGCCTAATTCATGTTATTCAGTTATCTGTGGTGATAACTCCTTCCTGGACAGGCTTTCCACCTTAAATTCTTTTAGGCACTTAGGAGGAAGGTCAAAGTTTCTTCCTGAGTCTTTTGTTCTTAAAAAGAATCAAACCAAAGAGACACACTTTGGGGTGGCAAATTCTGCTCCGCTATATATGCATTCAATGAATATTTGTTGAACTAATAAAAAGAATGAATGAATGAATGGCCATAATGTTTACAATACTTTCTCCATAAAAAATCAAATACATACAGAATTGATAAAGTTCTAATTAATATTTGTTAGAGTAAAAAATTTATGCAGAAATTAAACAAAATTTTTAAATCGTCAAAGAACTACAAATATAATTAAAAGGAGAAAAGAAAAGGAAATCACAGCCAATATGAAATTCCTCACTGTATTTTAGCCTCTGGAAGGCAACGACCTCCTCCTAAGTTTCTTTGTAATTCTAGTGTTTTGCATATGTTTTGCATAGAATAGGCACATGCAGCCTCCCCACAGGAAGGAGGACTCGAGGAAACCCTCATGCAGATTTCTGGATATCTTTTTCTGTGTAGCTCTCTCTTTTCCAGAATTCTACCCTGCAACTTGTGGCCACCTCAGCTTCCTGAGCTCAGAACTCCATCCCCTCAGTTCCCTGGGATTGCCCTCTTAGCACCGGCAGTCCATAAATTGCCTCCAGGCAGAAAGTTGGGGCGTTCAGAGTGCTCACCTCACCCGTTTCCCTTCTTCCAGACATCACAGTCCTACAGGCCTGTTGGTCAATGTCCGAAAACAGCTGTTTCATATATTTTGTTCAGTTTTCTAATTGTTTACAATGAAGGGTTAAGTCTTTGTTGCTTCATCGTGGCTAAAAGCAGACTTTCTCATGCAGGTGTCTCGGGTAAAAGAGAAAAAAAATAAGGTAAGTATAAATTAAGGCTTTTAAGTTCATCCGGTTGGTTCTTTTGTTGATTAAGAATTACAGTGGCATTCCCCAATTTTGAAGAGGTTCTGCTAGGCACATTTTCCGGCTTGGTCAGCAGTTTGCTTCAAGAGCAGACTCTTTCATCTTCACTTTCAGCTTAAATGAATTAGAATGGAGGATGGAATCCTAAAAGAAGGGATGCTGTTACCTGCCCGGAAGCACAGACCTCATAGCTTGTTAGGCAGGATGGTGAATAAGTGCGTCATCTCTCTCCATTTATTGGTGCATTCATTCTTATAGTCTATTAAGATCTTCCATTGCTTTTCACAAATTGGTTTAAACTTTTAAAGATGATATATACAGATTTCCTCATCTAAGCACAGAGACCATTTCTATTTAGGTTATTTCTGTGCAATCAGTCATTTCCTCTCCAAGGTCATAGCGCTATTGTTCCAGCATACATAAACAATCTATTTTAATAGAACCCTGCAGTGGTGGTGGGGACACGGGATGACAGTCATTTCATCAAAGAAGTGCAATATATCCAGAGAAGGATTATTTTGTCTGAGAATCACTCCTGAAATTATATTTTTCAAAAATTCCAAATTTTACTAAAAATGTGATAATTGTCAGTTTTATCACAGACGATTTTCTTTTCAGCCTAGTGACTATCTATTGTGATGACAATTGGGCCACATTCTAAAAATTCATTTCCTCCTTAATTATGACCTGACCCTTAAAGGCTCCTTCATGTGAGCTGCTAGAATAGCAGTTGCACCGCATCAGCTAAAAGATATTTGGGGACCACCTGTGGTCCAAAACGCACGATGTTGACAGCTGAGCTAGAATTTAGAAAGAGCCTGAAGTTCATTAACAATCCCTCAGTCACTTCGTGGGAGTTAGAGCTCTGCTCTGAGAGTCTGGACTGTGAGGCCCGAATTCTATCACATACTGACAGGAGCCCCCAGTACCTTCATGGTTCCATTGTGCCAGCACAAGAGTGGCTGATGACAGAGGCTGACAGCTGTCAACTAAGTCATTCTGTCTATTTGGTTGTTTAGTGTCTCTTCCAGGGTAGATGTTCTCTGATAAGCATTAATACGCAGTACAAAGATCTTCCCACTCCATGACCAATTCTCTGAGTCCGTCTGTACTCTTGTTTTCCAGACCTCCTTGTCCCAATCTCTCAAATTTTCTCCTTCTGGGTCTCTGTGCATGTAAGTAATGTATATAATTTACCTATAATTTAAGTAAATAAACTGCGTAATTTACTCACTGATTAGGTCCATTGTAAGCAAGGCATGTAAGTTCAAGAGAGCAAAGACCTGCGTCATATGTTGTTGCTCTTCTTCACTATCTTCCTAGCACTTTTAATAGTGTCTGGCACATAATGAGCATTTAGTGAATAGTTGTTGAATGAATAAATACTAAATGCAGGTCTTTGTCAATGTGTGTGAAAAATATCTATTCCTAGTTAGAGGCTTATCTTTTCATTTACTTTATTGTAAATGATGTTTGGATGAAGAGAAGTGTTGAATTTTAATATAGTTAAGTGTATCAGTCTTTTCCTCTGTGGTAAGCCATTTTTGTTTTTTATTTGAGAAACTCTCTGCTGCGAAGTCATAAATATATTCTCCCTTCTTTTCTTCTAGCCCATCTTTTCCCCACTGATCTGCAATGACATCTCTTGTTTATTAAGTTTTAATATAAGTGTGAGTCTGTTTCTAGGCTCTCTATTTTGCTCCATTGTTTGCCTATCTTATTTATTTATTTATAATTGCTCGCCAGTTGATGTAACTGAATAGCTAATAGAATAACCTACTATGAGCGTCTGTTTTCTGGATGAACGTAAGCTGTTGTAAGTTGATTTTTCTTATTTGGGCCAGTGGTCGTCAAACTTAATGTGCATCAGAAGAGCTTGCTAAAACACAGATTGCTAGAGTTTCTGATTCAGTGGTCTTGGGTGGGACTTGAGAATTTGCATTTTAACAAGTTTCCGTATGCTGTTGATGCTGATGGTTCTAGCACCAAATTTTGAGAACCTCTGTTATCAATAATATGTCTGTGACTTCAAGTGCTTATTATTTATTCCTTTTCCCATCGAATTAATATGCCATTAGCTTTAAGTAGTGGTATATATTAATATTGAACATCAAACTAGAAAGGCAGATTTATTTAAAACATAATATTGGAAATGGGCACATGAATACATAATATTTTGGACTTAAGGTAAATGTGATTTTTTTTTTAAAGATTTTATTTTTTTCCTTTTTCTCCCCAAAGCCGCCTGGTACATAGTTGTATATTCTTCATTGTGTGTCCTTCTAGTTGTGGCATGTGGGACGCTGCCTCAGCGTGGTTTGATGAGCAGTGCCATGTCCACGCCCAGGATTCGAACCAACGAAACACTGGGCTGCCTGCAGCAGAGCGTGCAAACTTAACCATTCGGCCATGGGGCCAGCCCCTTGTGATTTTTTTAAGGAATATAAATATGATTGCTGTCCTCTCCGACTTTGATAGTAGGAGGGTTTTTTTAAATATAAATTCTTTTCTTAGACTGTGAAACTTAGAACATACTATTCCTCTTCAGACCTAAGTACTACAGGAACCATAAGATGAGTAATTTAACAGGCTCTTCCCCATACACAAAAAAGCCTTCTTACTAGTCTACACTCACAGCTTTCTAATTTGGTTTTATCCGGAAAGAAAAGAATTATAGAGAAAATATTCCAGGAAAGATAGGTAAATATGTAGTACATCATTTTAGTATTTCTGTCAGTTTTAGAGGTGAAATTTTAAATGCTCTGGGTTTTCAACACTTTGAACTTGCCTTCTGATGTCACCATAAATCTGATGACTGAGACACTTGCCAGTAACTTGTTGGGGGTTGGAAATGGCCACCCCAAGATCTGCCTCTTTGGCATGAGGACTGTTTTGGGCTGGTTACTTTTAAAAACTGCAGACATGAGAGAAACTCTGAAAAGTACTAGTTACCCTTTGTAAGAGACATTTACATTTGTCAGGGAAATCTCCATCTGTAAAGGTGTCTCCCTCTCTGTACCAGGAAGAAGGGGGGATGACATTATCTCTAGAAACTCTTATCAATGCGGAAGGCAAGGACTTAAATCTGCATAGTAACCTTACTCTTGTTTATTGTGCTTTTCTGGTAATCACCCATAACTGACTCCCCCCACCCCCAACATCCTCCTTTGTCTTTAGCTGAGGAGGGTATTTAAGGTGAGCATTTTGGTGAGTTGCTCAGTTCACCTGAGTCTCTCCCATGTATACATGTTATAAAGCTTTGTTAAATTTTCTCCTGTTATTCTGTCTCATGTGAATTTAATTCATTGTTGGGCCAGAAGCACCCAGAGTGTGTAGAGGAAATGTCTTCCTTCTCTACAAACTGATTAGGAATATATGCTAAAATTGTTCACTTTGATTTTTTTTAAGTGCTATTTAACTTTGTTTGCTTCAAATTGACTTGGTTCAAGCCAGTCATATCTTGGGCCCCATGCATATCTTAATTTACAATTGTGCTTGATCAAAACTGTCATTATTGGGGCCAACCCGGTGGCACAGCGGTTAAGTGCACACGTTCCACTTTGGTGGCCAGGGGTTCGCTGGTTCGGATCCCAGGTGTGGACATGGCACCACTTGGCACACCATGCTGTGGCAGGCATCCCACATATAAAGTAGAGGAAAACAGGCATGGATGTTAGCTCAGGACCAGTCTTCCTCAGCAAAAAGAGGAGGATTGGCAGCGCTTAGCTCGGGGCTAATCTTCCTCAAAAAAAAAAAACATTATTTAGGTTTATATTTTCAACTCATTAATGAAAGATTAACATAGTGATGAATAAAACATTTTAATATATGAATAGTAATCAAATAGTACAATACATCTTCAAAATCTGAATATAACTGATACCATGTTTGTGTTATGGCTGATTCTTTACAAAAAGCACTTCTGGCTTGCTGAAAAGTTCATATTTTAAAAGTCTGTTAGTCTAACTGTTTCTGGAGAATGTGACCTTTATTGAAAGTATACAAGTTTAATAGAGGTAGCACTAAATAAGTGAGGTACCACCAAAGAATCTAAGATATCTCATACATAATGTAATTAAATGGTGAGGGGGAGATATTTTATCCCAGTATTTAATTCACTAAAATATTAAATAGGTAAAGGGAAAAGGTAATGACCCGGAGTTTTGTTTTTTTGTTTCTTTGTGTTTTTTGAGGAAGATTGGCCCTGAGCTAACATCTGTTGCCAATCTTTCTTTTTTTTTCTTTTCCCCAAAGCCACAGGACATGGCTGTATATCCTAGTTGTAAGGCATTCTAGTTCTTCTATGTGGGATGCTGCCAGAGCATGGCTTGATGAGTGGTGCATAAGTCTGTGCCCAGGATCTGAACCAGTGAACCTTGGGCTGCCAAAGTGGAGCGCACAAAGTTAACCACTCGGCCAGGGGGCCAACCCCTTACCAGGAGTTTTTAGGTAAAACTATATGACAAGATTTTTAAAAATTTGGAACGCTAACAGAATACTCCTATGAAATATTCTCCCCACACACACTGAGAGTTCATTTGGCTAATAGTGATTCTTAATATCTGTTTTATAATATTTCTTTGGCCCTGGCCCACAGACTAAATACAGACATTTCTCAATTAGTCATTTTCAGGTTCATTGCCTAAGATGCTAATTGAAATTCAGGGCAGGGAAAAATACATCACTGGCCTTTGTATTTCAATGAAAGGCCTTCTTATTAGACTTTGTTCAGTATAAAAGCTTCTCTTTTCTGCAAACTGAGAGGGACCCTATGTGGGAAGCGTGTCCAGTGGGGTCTTCAAGAACAACGTAGAAACTAGTCGCTCACCAGCCGGAAGCAATCATGCTCTCTCCTCAATAGTGCAGCTCACAGGCTGTCTGAGCCCCTGCCCGTCAGGTGCCAAAAAGATGCTCACTCACTCTTTCCAAAATTCTTTCCCAGGGCTGGGGGATGGAGCCATCCTCTGAGCCCCTGTGTGGGACTCTGAGTCTCCAGGGAGGTAAAGCATGTTCTCATCCCCAAACACTCCATTGTTTCCCTGAATTAGTGTCCTTTCTTTGAGCCAAATAAGACTCCACGCAGAGCTTGAGGCTACGACCCCTTAGTTCTCTGTTTTCACAGTGCTCCCAGGCTCCTCCTGAGTTTAGAGGCCCAGAAAATGGGGAATTCATTTTGGTTTGCAGAGAACTCTTCATTTTCCTCTTGCAGATTTTATTCTTTTCCTTTCAGTCTGTTTTCTTTGGCTTTCTGCCTGAAGCCAGGAGACAAAGCCAGGAGACACAGACAAAACTCTGTGGCCTACTCCAATTTCCTTAATCTCTCTGGGCCTCAGTTTACTCATTTTGTAGTAAAATATGCACTACAAGTTATTTTTATTTCATTACTTATACTATATTTAATTACCAACTACTAATATTACATATTAGTTACATATGATTGAATCAGAATGTTCCTTTACTGTCTTTTTTTATACCTGAGAAATTTCTTCCCTATAGCTGCTAAGTTGTATATATGTGGTTAAAACAACTTTTATGAAAACATTTTAAAAAATCAAGCTTCCCCACTTTGATGGCATTGTAATTGATTGAAAAATTCACTTTGAGTGATTGTAAAAGTAACGACAACCAAGCAGTTGTTATTTTAACGTAAAAGAAAGAGGGGCCGGCCCCATGGCCGAGGGTTAAGTTTGCATACTCTGCTTCAGCGGCCCAGGGTTTCGCCAGTTTGGATCCTGGGCGTGGACATGGCACCACTCGTCAGACCATGCTGAGGCGGTGTCCCACATGCCACAACTAGAAGGACCCACAACTGAAATATGCAACTATATACTGGGGGGACTTGGGGAGAAAAAAAGAAAAAGTATATATATATATAAAAGAAGGAGAAAACCACAAGACTTAGAATCTATTTCCCTTTACCTGCCAAGAAAGATGTTGTTGAATATATATTTATATATACATACATATTTGTGTATATCTTTCAAATATTTCAAATATAACCTGAATTTCTCCTAAGAGAGTAGTGTTCAAATATTTCTTTCTGTGCGTCTTGCCCTATAGGACTTTATTTGGTTTTAGAAGTCTCTCTGCAAAGATAGTCTGTAGAAAGATACTCTATTCCAAATGTTTCTTACTGCTATAGAGTGTGTGAAGGAAATGCCTAAGAATATTCTCCTAGGAAGGCAAAAAATTTCAGATGCCGTTCGTATCCATGATGCCTCTGTTTCACTTCAGGCTGACTTGTATGATCTGCCTTCTGGTGACTGAGGCTCAGGCTCGTCTGAGTGTGCAAGATGTGAGCGGGGGAGGCTGCGCCTTCTCGTCTTCTGTGTGTCTTCCTGGGCAGTTACTGAAATTCATAATGATTACAGTCCCTTTTCCTAGCCTTGATTTCTGTTTTTGTTTGTCTTTCCTGAACTTGCAGCCATTACACAGGTCCAATCATTGAAAGGACTCACGAGATTCCAAAGGGTCTACTCATAGAAGGCTTTGAGAGGCGGAAAACTTTTCCCTTCTTCCCTTCTAGGTTCTTTGGCCTGCCTAATAATTAAATTGGTGTAAGACATTAATGGGAGAAAAATAAATTTCGTACACGTGGGAGTCCCATAAAAATATGAGACTCCCAGGGGCCGGCCCCATGGCCAAGTGGTTAAAGTTCCACACGCTCGGCTTCAGCAGCCCAGGGTTCGAGGGTTCCCAGTTTCGGATCCTGGGTGGGGACCTACTCCACTCATCAGCCATGCAGTGGAGCCATCCTGCATAAAAAGTAGAGGAAGACTGGCACAGATGTTAGCTCAGGGTTAATCTTCCTCAAGCAAAAAGAGGAGGATTGGCAACGGATATTAGCTAAGGGCAAATCTTCCTCACACACACACAAAAAATATGAGACTCCCTGGCAGTCATGTAATTGAGGCTTATATACTATCCCGAGCTAAGGAGAAGGGGGTAGGGATCTGGGGTTTCAAAGGGGAGGAAGACAATTCACAGGAAGGTGGGAAGAACAAATGTTTGCCCCACCATGCGCCATGCAGGTACGTCTTTCTGATATACAAAGTGATCTCTGCTGATAGCTCTCTTCCTGGTACAGGCCCCTTGTCTAAATTATTTTAGCACTTAAGGGAGAGATAAAAAGCTCTTCCTGAGTCTGCTGGGCCAGGATTGTCCTTAGCCAAAAATAATCCATGTGCCAAAGTGGCAGCTTTGATAAACTAAAGGATGTGGTACAGCAGGAGAAAGAAAACACAGGCAGACAGAGAGAGGTCTGAGACTTCCAGACGCAGCTCCAGGGCCCTTTCTTAGTCTCATTGGATGTGCTTTGTGTTCAAGGTGTGAACCACTAAGATACATGCAAGATACCTATTTGCAGGGAAGCCAAGAATAATTTACAGGAGGGTCTTTTATACCTCGTGGCTCATCCAGCTAAAATTAGACAATATAATCTATGAAGCCAAGTATCAATCGTCAACCTGTGACTTTTCTACAAATAAGAAAAACAAGGTAGTAGAGTGTGTGCCAAGGGAGTTGCAGGCTTTAAATAGCATGTCGTAAGTCACTAGTCAGTCCATTTCATCCTTGTCCTAGCCCAGGGTCAGTCACAGATGTCCAGGGGTCCCTAAAGGTGAGCACAGAGCTGCCCTTTGTCTGCAACCTTACACAATAGTCCATATCCTTTGCCTCTCACCTGGACCTTATAACTTTAAATTTCACTACCCGGGTCTTCCTCTACATCTCGAGTTATCGCTCCTGTCACACCAAAATGCCTTTCTTTGGGTGATTCCAAAGTTCGGTTTCCACTTATTTCAAAGCAAAATGAAAAGCTGATCCCAGGAAGATCTGGGTATGGAGAATTCTTTTTGAAACTTTAATGTCAATTGTAAGAGGTGGAAAATTGATCCCCTATAGTAATTACTTAAAAGATACATCTTTGAATTTCTTAGACTTTTAATATAATTGTTGAAAATTGGAATGCTGTTTACCTTAAGACAGATGGATACTTTAGAGTCTGTAATGTATATTTTAATAAGCACATACACCACTGGTTTCTTATATTAGTTAGCCTGTAGTACTTACGTTCCCAGAATGAAAAACTTCATAGGGGAAAGATTCTGGAAACATGGTAACAATCAGGGTCACAGGTATTGCTCAGCTTTAGCAATCAGACCTTCTACCTATGAAACTTGCAGGCAATGAGTGTTCAAAACATGGGTACCTCTTGCTGACATTACATCATTAGCTCCTAAATTAGTTCTGAGGAAATTTTGCAGGAGTTATCTTGAAAATAGTAAAATAATTTATTTTTCAGAAATAGTATCCACTAACTTGTTATAAACTGGAGCAAATTTGTTGAAGCATTTATATTTGTATTCATTCATTATTTCTTAGAAAAAAAACTATAACCTAGAGAGGTTACAATAATCTGGTTTGTATTAGCCATCCCATTCAAGCAACAATTCTCCTTAATAAGCCTTTTTTCTTTTTCTTTTTTTTTGTGTGTGAGGAAGATTGGCCCTGAGCTGACTTCTGTGCCTATCTTCCTCTACTTTATATGTGGGACACCTGCCACAGCATGGTTTGACAAGTGGTGTGTAGGTCTGCACCCAGGATCTGAACCGGCAAACCCCAGGCTGCCAAAGCAGAGCACACAGACTTAACCACTGTGCCACCAGGCAGGCCCCCTTAATAAGCCATTTTTAAGATAACAGAGCAGGTTAAGAACATGTCTTTTAGAACTTGAGTGACTCCTGACTCTGCCACTATTCTTGACCTTTAGGGAAATTATTACATAATTTACCCATGCCTCGGATAGCCTAGCTGTAAATGGGATTAATAATGATTTCCACCTCATAGAGTTGTCATGTGGCTTAAAAGGTTGAAAGAGTCTCATATTTCTAAAGTGCTTAGAACAGTCTTGGCACATTGTAAGTGTTATATAAGAGCTTATTAAATAAATACATCCTGACTTCTAGTTGAAGAATGCCATATGAGATACAGATTCCAGTGATACATATGTATATCACTAGATATACCATATTATGTGATACATATGTGTATATACACATACATACACATATATAAATAAAAGAACTTTGCAATGATTAGTCCATTATGAAATTCTGTTAACCATGTTCATTTTCATGTGGGAATAAATTGGCTATATAGATAAAGTTTGAAAATAAGCAAGATATAAAGGAACTCTGGAAGGATACATAAGATACTAAGAATAGTGGGTTGGGGGTCGGGGGTGGAAATTAGGCTGGTGTGGGACAAGATGGGAGTTGAGATTTTTACTCATTGGATATATTTTTATAATTTCTGGGTCTGGAATCAGTATTTCCTCATCTTAAACTGTTCTTATGGGGAGTTAGATTCATAGCTACATGTTGACAGTTTTTTCAAAGAATCTTCAAATGGTTACTGATAAAGAACTTTCTGAAGCTCCTCCGACACAGTCCTATAAAAGCTTTTAACTGACTTTTCAAAAACTACGGCTTTATAAAGATGCAGGATAGCTCCTTACTCTTTACAAAGCGCTTTTAGAAGTGCTTCTCATTTATTTCTGACAACTCTGGAGTTGAGCAAAAAAATAGGATTTTTTGCTTTTTAGAGGTAAGAAAACGGAAAGTCCCAGAAGTGTTTTGGTGTCAGCCAGTATTTGAATCCAGGTCCAGAACCGTTTTTACTCGACCACCCACCTCTTTATAAAACAGTTGCCTCTCTGAAGTGTTATTTTTGATGTTATTGCATGTCTTGAAGACTTCGTTTGAGTAACTATAGTCACTATTATTTTAAGCTTTCTTCTTTATTACCAATGTTTGGGCTAAACTTTATTTGCTGCATAATAAAGGTGTTGTATAGCAACAGAAATAAACAGTTAAGTCAGGCTGGCCAGATATCCCATAAAAGCTTTCGAAACTATCCTGGTGAATGACCAGTCCGTCGGCCTCTGCTGTACATGCATAACTACGGAATAATCCGAGTCGTGTCCTAATAACCTTCAGTCCCTTGAGGGGTTAGCTTGTAACTTTCAAATCAAGTTATAAATTACATTAATATCCCACTTTCTGTTCAACCGTTTCTTCCTGATGATCCTCATATCTTCAATCCCTTGTCCTTTCTCATCCTCTAAATTTATCTGAACATATACTTCCATTTTAAAAATCACTTTACTGCATGCCATTGCTCCATTTTTGTTCACTTCTTTCCCTTTCACGTTGTCTCTTCTCAATAAAAATCTATATATAGTGTGTTCCCATGGTGATGGAAACTAGAATTACTTATCATAATCAATGATTTTGAGACTTCATGCTGTTTATCTCCTGGGTTAGATCACTCTTCACAGCAAGGTCACAGTAAAATATGTGAAGCTGAGGTGAAAGGATATTTGCTAGAGATCAAACTGTTTCTGGAATATTTCTGAATCAGGCCTTCATGTTTATTGCACAATTTAGGTTTCAAATCTATTTAGTGTATTACCTAATTTTCCTTTTCCATTTAATAAATTATTATAGTAATTGTGTAATCAAGGCATCATGTATATTCATAGTTATAAGGAGATATCATCAGAAAAGAAAACAACATCATTCGTTATGGTGTTTTGCATATTTAAATTAAAAAAAGAGAAATTAAAAGAAAAATCAAGCAAGTAAGGGAGAGATAACTAGATTGTTTCGGGAAATGATCATGGTTTCCTGAATTCAAAGTCGATTACAGAAAAAAGATTGCAATATTTTATATCTGCAAAAGCTCATTCCAAAACATATCAGTATATTCAGGTTACAATAACCAGGTCACAAAGCCACATTTTTATTGAATAAAAAATAACTTGCAGGGGCCGACCCAGTGGCTCAGCGGTTAAGTGTGCATGTTCTGCTTCAGCAGCTCGGGGTTTGCTGGTTCGGATCCCGGGTATGGACATGGCACCGCTTAGCAAGCCATGCTGTGGCAGGCATCCCACATATAAAGTAGAGGAAGATGGGCGTGGATGTTAGCTCAGGGCCAGTCTTCCTCAGCAAAATGAGGAGGATTGGCAGCAGATGTTAGCTCAGGGCTAATCTTCCTCAAAAAAAATAAAATAAAATAACTTGCAGCCTATTGAGTGAACTTTAAACCATCATGCTACACTAGTCCCTGCTTATCTATGGGCGATACGTTCCAAGATCCCCAGTGGTTGCCTGAAACTGCAGATAGTACCGAACCCTGTATATGCTATGTTTTTTCCTATATATACATACCTAAGGTATACCGATGGTATACATTTAAAAAGCTTAATTTATAAATTAGGCACAGTAAGAGATTAATGGTGCTTTGGGGCCATTATTTAAGTAAAATAAGGGTGACTTGAACACAAGTGCTGCGATATGGTGACAGTTGATCTGATAACCAAGAAACTGCTAAGTGACTAACTAGCCTAACGGGCAAGTAGTGTATACAGCGTGGATCCGCTGGACAAAGGGATGGTTCACCTCTTGGGCAAGACAGAGTGGGACAGTGCAAGATTTCATCATGCTACACAGAATGACGTGCAATTTAAAACTTAAGAATTGTTTATTTCTGGAATTTTCCATTTAATATTTTCAGACCGTGATTGACCCCCGGGTAACTGAAACTGGAAAAAGTAAAACCGTGGGTACACTACTGTACCTTGTGATACACAGTATCATGATTACTGGATCTGGTATATACTGGGTAAAAGCCAGCAGAAGGCAGTCCTTTGCTGGTATAGCGTGAAATATATTTCGTGCTGCAGTAAAGCTGTCTATAGACTTCAAAAAACAAAGATACTTTATCAGCAGTAGCCACACTATTTAGTGTTACACGCAATCTCAAAAGACCAGATATTATATGATTCCGATTATATGAAATGTCCAGTGGAGCCCAGTAGAAAGTAGATTAGTGGTTGCTGAGGGCTGGAGGGGATGGAAATGTCGGGAGGGGGGCAATAGCTAAAAGGTATGAGATTTATTTTTGAGGTGATAGAAATGTTCTGAAATTGATTGTGGTGACGGTCACAACTCTGTGACTATATTAAAAGCCGTTGAATTGTACACTTTAAATGGGTGAATTATGGGTATGTGAATTATATTTTAATAAAGTTGATACCAAAAACAACTTACATAAAAAGCTTTCCTGTAAAACACATGTTCTGCCCAACTAAGATGCTGTGAAAGTCTATTAAGCTATTTTCTTTTTACTTAGAATAATAGGTGTATTCTTTTGATGTCCTTTTATACAAGTAAAAGAAGGAAAAATCTATATCGAGGCATAAGAACATCAGTCATATGGTATTTATTTTGTGCCATTTCTTTCAAATGTTAACAATAAAAGGGCAGACTTTACGTTGCTGTCAAGATTTTGCTTATGATAAATGTTTGAAATGAGGCATTGAAATGTGAACTGCTTGTGAAATGAGCTGGTCCTGGGCTTCTAATGGAGGCAGAGATCCCATGGGAAAGAGGCCTGTGTTGCTTCAAATTCAATCTAGGATAGTTAACCCTTCCTGGTGCTGCTGTCTTCAGAGCCACATTCGCATATACCTCAAAGTGAGAATTACGGAGTCTTGGTTTCGTTATTGCTTTATTCCTCTAGTTTAGTCACTCACTCTTTGCCAATTAGGACCTGATCATCTTGTCTCACCATTTTTTTATCTATCCACTCCTCTGCTTTTAACTTTATGCCATTAGTTAAATCTGATGGTCCATTCAGCCCTTGGCAGTTGGAAGGCGTGTGGAGTTGGGCTATGTGGAGGTTGGTGGTTTACCCCACCCAGCTGTACAAAGACTGTCATTTTCTACTGTCTCACAGTAACATTTTCCAATGATTTGGTCCGTGGATTGCTTAAAATGCTCCTTTAAAGAGACAAAGGTCTTTTGATCAAATAAATTTAGCAAATGCTGCATGCCATGCCTTGCTCTTAGAAAGTCTCAGTGTGCACTAGCGTATTGAGGGCTCCGAGCATTCCAGCAGCAGAAAAATGTGTGTGACTTTATGTAACCTAATATTTCCCAAACTTCTGTTTGAGTGACTCCTGGTAACCCTGCACACAACTAGCCTACTGCAGAGCTCACAGTGGGAAACGCTGTCCTGAGGTCGTCATTCTCTCCTCCTCTATTACTCTTTCCCAGCCATGGCAAATCTCTTTATATTTCCTTTTTCTTGCTGAACATGTTTGCTTTAAGCCACATTTCAAACCTACCCTATTTTTTTTCCTAGTTATTGTCCAGTTCTTAAGTCTAGATTGCATTTGGAGATAACTGACTATGTGGTGCTCTGAATATCCATGTTTTATTCATTGATAAGTCTCCTAAAAATTTGTGAAGCCCGCCTTACTGCCTGATAGAGCAACACGTCTCGACTTATTGTGATTTTGGAAGAAGACCCCTCTGTGTCCCTCAGCTTGTTAGTGGCTGATCTCACAGAGATGTATTGCTCTGTCCCTCATTAACTGTACCCATTCTTTACAGACAGAAGATAAGTCGTGTCAGTCATATATACCTACAGTAGTTGAGTTTATCAAATCCTTTCCTTAGGGCAAATCTCTATAGAGATAGAATGAAGTATAAATATTCATGGAGTGGCCTCCCTATTACGGGGTTTTAAACACTGGAGAACGTTACGTGGGGCCTGCTTTGTAGGTGTGCTCTTCTTTTTCAATCCATGAACTCACATATACAAAATATGCTTGTACTTCTTTGGCTACACCCAGCTAAGCCCATCCCTACAAAGACTTCCCAGCTTTCTTCATGTTACCACTGATCCAATCCAGGCTGGAAGTGAGGAGTCTGAGCTGTGGGATGCACCTACATCAGTGACATGTTCCCCTGGATTCTGGGATACTGTGGTGAACAATGACTCACAAAGTCCCTGCTTTCATGGCTTTTATATCTAGTGGGGGAAAACTAGCCAGTAAGCAAACAAACAAATCAAATAGTGCCCAACACTTTTCAGACCATTAAACCAGGGTTATGTGAATGTGATTGGGTGGCTACTTTAGATTGAGCTGTCAGGGAAAGCTTCTTGCAGAGATGACATTTAGGTTGAGATCTTATGAAAAGACAGAGCAGTGTGAACAAGGAGAAGGAAAGCCAAGTAGAGGAAACAGCTGGTGCAAAAACTCGATAAAGCACGATCCAGCTTGAGTTGGTTAAAGAACCAAAAGGTCAGGGAGGGAAGCGTCGCAGGTGAGTGGGAGAAAGATCCATGAGGAGGGAGGCAAGAGGGAAGTCACATAGGGTTCTGTTACCCCTGGTAGGAATTTGAGAATCATCAGTGTGTGGGTGGTATCTTTAAAGCCAGAGGCCTAGATGAGGTTGCCTTTGGAGAGTGAGTAGACAGAAAGGGAGGGGCTTGGTACAGATTTGGAACACTCAACATTTAGAGGTTGAGCAGAGAAGGAGGGGTGCGAGCTGGAAGGGACTGCAAAGAAGCAGCCAGTGAGGTTAGAGTTTAGATGTCTGGAAAGCCAATAGGAGAAAGTGTTTCAAAAAGGAGGGAGTGGTAAACAGTGTTGAAGAAATGGAGCAGGGAAAAACACAGGCAAAGCCAGTGGCAACATGGGAGTCACTGAGGACTTTGACAGGAGCAGGCTCAGTGCTCATTGGAATGGATGGAGGAGGAATGTGACTTGAGAAAGGGTGGTTATGACTATAGAACTGGAAATATGGATATAAAGATTAAGCGTTGTTTGTTTTAAAACAGAATTTACTATCTTTAAACAGTGTATAGTAGATTGGAAGAAATTAATGAAAATGAGAGTGAGAATAGGAGCCATTCCTCCTTGTCTTTTTCCCCCACAAAGGAAATATGAGGCAAGATTCTCGGGGAAGGAAGAAGAAACAGATAGTAGGAAGAGAGTGAAGTAGGAAACTTACTACGCTGTGGACATGTAGTATGGCCACTAGGCAGTGTTTAAGGCCTGTGTGAATTTGAGAGATTAAGGACTTTTTTGGTTTTTTAATTGATCACTAATACAAGGCACCATTCTGATCCACATGGCACACCCCAGAGGTTATTCCCCCTGCAGGAAAAGAAACAGAGATGTAGAAGTAAGTAACCTTCGCCAGGGTTAGTAAGTATTGAAGGAGAGATTTGAACCCAGGGAAGTTTGGTTCAGAGTCTGGGCTCTTCACCGCTACACTACACTGCCTCTTCATGAGCTATAGCTGAAACTGCTCATCATGGATTTGTATTTTCTCCAGTTCTGCTCCACTTTGGTTATAGGAGGCAGAGAGTTGGGATTTATGATCAAGAGAGAGAGATGCAAGGGAGTTAAAAGTGTTTGCAAGAGAGTAAGCATGTGATGACAGTGGAATCAAAACTGGGTAAGGAGGGAAGTGAAGACTCAAGGTTATAGATAATGAACAAATTGGGGGTCAAAGATAGCAAACCTTGATGAGGTGGAAGAATGGCTGGGTTGGGAAACCTGGAGATGATTTGGAAGAATAGGAGGGGCATCTGATTGACAACGTGACAAAGTGAGTGGGTGACGAGGGATGGAAGAATAGATCACCTGAGATGAGGTTGAGGAACCGAGAGGTCAGGGCTTGTCCCGTGAATCTGTCATCCAGAGGTCCCATCCTTCTTTCCTTGCAAAAGAGAAACTCAGAGCCTTGTGCTCCGGAAGTCCTCAAACCAAGTGTGTGCTTGTCCTAAGGTGTAGACAGCTGGGGCAGTGAAGGCCACAATGTCAGTGGGCTCCCTTGGGCTAAAGTGGGTGGCTCCTTTCCCTCTCTGCCCCGCACCTCCTAATCTTTCCTTAACCACTGAAGGTCAGGCATCCTGGGCTCCAGAGCAGACAATTCCTAGCTGGGGAGAAGCAAGGAGAACTATTGTCCCCTCCTCTCTCCAATAGGAGAAGAGTTAATTTTTGGCCAAATGAAGGAAAATAAATGTTAAGGTCTTGAACTGCCAGAACTCCATGGCAGTGGCAACTGTCTGGGAGAGAAGTGAGAAAGGCTGTACCGCATGCCCCATCCTTTCCCCTCTCCAGCTTTCTCCACTTGGACCAGAGCAGCTGTCTTCCTTTACCCTACTCACAGATCCAGAAATTCCTGCTTTGACTATCCAAATTAATACTACTTATTGTTACTTACAGGACACATCATTAACTCTCACATTCACTTTGTTGTAAAATTTCTTTTTTCCTTACAACTCTATTTAGGTACCTTTACCCTTACTAGGCCCATTGTTTTTTACTGTACTCTTTTTTTTTTTTTTCATTTATTATCACGTCAATCAATGACCAAGTCCTGTTCATTCTACGTGAGATGTTCCTCGACGTTCGTCATCTTCTTCTCTCACTGTGGGCTGTTGGAGCAGCCTCTTAGCTTGTTCTCTGTGACTCTTCTTGTGTCCACCCTTCCTGCTCTCAGCGGAGCCACTTGCCAAAATGTAGGTCTGATCACATGACTGCTTTGATGGTTCCCCATTCCTTTGTTTAACATAGAATTTCCTGCAAAATGTCTCAGTTTGGTGCGACCACACCCAATGACACTGTTTCCTAAGCCACAGCCTAGTTAAGAACTTGAAAGTTTTCCAGCTCTGAAAATATTGTCATTCCTCCCACTATCTCCTAGGTTAACGACACTAGACTGTAATTTAACATTTTATTTTATGAAATAACACCAAATGTAGACATCAGCTGAAAATAATTAACTCTTTTCTAGATTGTCTGCATTTCTCTCACCTCTCTTTCTCTCTGTTAGTGCTCCAACTTTGCTGGTGCCCTAAAGAAACGCTCTGTCTGACTGTTGGGTATTTTATCACTGCCCTCCATACAAATATGACTCTGCTGTTGTTCAACAGTTTACCTCTGGCTGGAAGGTCTGTCCTCCTCTTTATCCATTTAACTCTTCTTGTCCTTCAAGTTTATGCTCAAATGTAACTGCCTTTATAAAGCTTTTCCTGACTCCCCCAGGAGTATTGATTGCTCAGCCTTTGGGAGTGAATCTCTGTGACAGCACATGTTCCACTGTGTTATAGAAATTATCTGTGTGTCTGGCCTCCCTGCTCATTTCCTCATGCTATATCCTAAAATCCTCACCATTATCATATAATATTAAGTACTGAGATCCCCATTTTACAGATGAGTAAACTGGAGGGTCTGTCATCCACCTCACACAACCTCTTATTAAGATCTCATATGAGGGGCTGGCCCCGTGGCCGAGTGGTTAAGTTCACGCACTCTGCTGCAGGCGGCCCAGTGTTTCATTGGTTCGAATCCTGGGCGCAGACATGGCACTGCTCATCAGGCCACGCTGAGGCAGCGTCCCACATGCCACAACTAGAAGGACCCACAACGAAGAATATACAACTATGTACTGGGGGGCTTTGGGGAGAAAAAGGAAAAAATAAAAAAAAAAAATCTTAAAAAAAAAAGATCTCATATGAAATGAATACAATTAATTTATAAAAGACTAAGAGCTAAATAACTGGAAAGCAATACTATTTTTTATACATTAGTCTTTTGTGGTAACAAGTGTTTATATTTTCTTTTTGCCAATAGTAGAGGGAATTTATTATTTCTCCATAAAGAAATCCTTTTAATGTTAATTAAGATAAAATGTTAAGAATGCTGCTATATACTCAGGTGCAATGCAAATAATGAGGATGGTCTGCCCCACTCATTTCAGGTTACTCCCTTCTCCCCTGAGGGGAAGCCAGGGCTCTGGTCTCTCGAGGTGAAAACCTAACACGTTTCCTGGTTGCGCCATTTTCTCCCCTGTCTCTGATGCTTTATTTTTCTCACTCTCATTAGTCTTATGGAAGTTTTTAGTAGAGCTCAGCACCATCTTATCCCAGGAAGAAAAAGACTGTTGGAAATAAATGTATGATGAGTGGTGCAAAACAACAACAGTAACAATCTTTTAAATTTATTATGAAGGCAACGAACATTGCCCACGGAGTTTCATCTCTGGCAGTTCAAAAAACAAGGGCTTCTAGCAAAACAAATAAGACCAGTTTTCTTCCTCTGGGCCTTATGTCTGTTTTATTGCTAGCAAGTCTTTCAACTTAACCATCTCCCAGCCAAGCTCTTCCTTTTCCTTAGTTAGCAAGGGGAGTTTTCATTAGCTATTTTATGAGTTATTTGTTAGTGGTCCTCGTTAGCTTTGCCGTGGTCTTAAATTTGCTTGACATTTACTATCTTACCGTATAAGATTTTATGGTTAATTCTCAGTGTATACAAGCTAGGCTTCTGGTCCTTACGTTTTTTACAATGTATGTTTTCACATTTTGCAGAATCTTCTGCATCTTTTTAAAATAATTTTATGTAAATGACTGTCATGTAATTTATCAGGCTTCCTCAAATCTTTATACATATAAATAAGAAAAACTAAATAAATATACATCACTCACTTAATGGTAGATCATTCAAGAAATAGAAAAGTATTATATTAAGGTTTCATGTTTCTGCAGAATAAAAGAATTTAATTAATATCGTAATTTGGCTATATAGCCAAACTCTGCTATTTTTCATTCTACACTTATTGAGCACATATGCTCAAAGTATTGTCCAGGAGCAGGGAATAAAGTAATGTTTCTGCTTACAAGTCACTGGACTGTGTAGTGAAAAAGAATTATAACAAATCCAATTATTTCACAGATTTAGATATGTTTTATTTCAAAGTGTGTTATTCTCCCTTTGTTCCACACTTTAAAACAACACAAAAGAGAAGGCCATCATCCATGCAATAATATTCTTTTTTTAATTTTGTGTTTAACCACATGTATTCCTATTTTGTTATTGATTCCATGGTTATAAGGGCCTAAAATTTGCCAGGTATTAGGGACACATCGACAAACAATACAGCAAAGGTTCGTTATATTCAAATGAAAAAGGAAATTTAATAAATGTAAAAAATGTAAAAGGTAAGTAAATAACTAATTTCAAGTAGTGAGTCCTGTTCTTTCAACGATTATTTTTTGAGTACCTACTCTGTGCTAAATACTGATCTATAAAGTAAATCACATAGAGTGATAGGAGGTTCAGGGCGAGGGGAGCTGTCTTATATTAGCTGTTCTAGGAAGGCCACTCTAAGAAGATGACATTTGAACTGAGACCTAAATGACAAGTAGAAGCAGAAGAGCTTCTTAACCTGGGTGCTGGGAGTCTGTGGATAGAATTCAGGAGACTTGATGGGAAAGTCGGTTAGGAAAAATAGTAACATCTCTATTTGCACTAAACTCACACTGAAAGTTAGCATTTTCTTTCATCTGAAGGTAGGCAACAAACCTCAGTAGTATTAGCAGCAGCTGTTACTTTGTGACTAATATTTTCATATCACATCTCAGTTCTTGCAGGTATTTTGAAATATCATCATTGCTTTGAAATGATGATATTTCTTAGGTCTGCCACTGGATCCGATTATACATTGTGTTAATAAAGAAGCACATATATTACTGTATCGGTTATGTATTACTGTGTAATCACCCTGAAATTTAAGGGCTTAAAACAATACCCCATGATTCTGTGGATCCGTATTTGGGTTGTACTCAGCTGGGCAGTTCGTATGGCCTTCCCTGGGTTTGCTCATGTGGCTGCCATCATCTGGCAGCTCAGCTGAGCCAAATAGTCTCACTCCCATGCCTGGCAGCTGGTGCTGACTATGGCCTGGGCTGTGTGGCTCCAGCAGGCTAACCCGAGCTTCTTCATATGGTGGCAGTGTCCCAAGAGAGAAAGGATGAGAGCTGCAGGGCCTCCTGAGTCCGACTCTCAGAAGTCCCACATCACTTCCACTGCAGTCTGCGTGTCAAAGCAAGTCAGAGGCCAGTTCAGAGCTGGGTTTGAGAGGAGACTCCACAGAGAGTGACCAGAGGGAAGTGTGACTAATTGAGGGCCATTACTATAATTACCTACCTGATTACCATGTCATAATCTTTTAAAATATTATAATCAGTCTCCTTTGTAATCCTGTCTTTTATGCTGTAAGGGAGGAAAATTTCCTTCCACCCTCATAGGGTCTGTGACTGGCCGAAGAATTAAACTGACATGAGAGATTAACACGAAAAAAGCATACAAATTTATTTAGTTTTTTTTATGTGGCCACAGGAGTCTTCGGAAGGAAAATGAGGACCCAAAGAAGACTTTAGGCCCAAAAGCTTAAATACCTTTTTATACAAAGAACAATAAACTGTGGGGATGTGACAAGATGTGATAAATTGGGCTGGGGCAGTAGATTGTGGGACAGTAAATTGTGGGACAGTGCCTAGGAAATATATGGGGAAATTAATGGAAGATCAGGGTTATTTCAGTAGATCTGTTTATACAAGTCCGTTTTGGCGTCAACTCTCAGTCTGGTGATAAGAATGTTCTTCTCTTCCTGGTGCAAGGAGGGCACCTTTCTCATGGGAAATGTTGTGTCCTGCTTTTAGGGAGAAAGCGGGGAGTCACAGAGCCCTTCCTGCACATGCTGTTTCTCAGTGTCTTCAGCTCAAAATAGTCAATATGCCAAAGTGACACATTTTGGTGTGGCATGCTCTGAACCCTTTCACTGCCCTTTAAAATATTATTCTAAGACGTCCATCAGCTTCACCATGTTATTGAAGAGGGCCATGGCACAAATGAAGTTAAGAACCCCTGATCTGGAGGCAGGGGGTTTGGGAACGGGGGTGCAGAAGGCTCAGGCAGGAGCAAGCTAGCAAGGCCACCATGGTGGGGGGACAGGAGGAAAGCTGCTCTGTCTGGAGCCAAGTGACTGAGTGCAGAGTGCTGGACGGAGGCAGGGTCAGACCACGTGGGTTTTTGGGAAGGTTTTGAAACTTGTAGAGGAACCCCCCAGAGTATGGGGAGTTGATATTGTATGCATACTAATCTATAATTTTCTTTTATATTTCATAATGTATTTTGATTATCTTTCCATTTTAGTACATAAAGCTCCTCATTTTTTTTTAAATGAGCAGCATTATTTTATTTATTTATTTTTCTTCTTCTTCTCCCCAAAGCCCCCTGGTATATTGTATATTCTAGCTGTAAGTCCTTCTATTTCTGCTATGTGCGATGCCGCCGCAGCACGGCTTGGTGAGTGGTGTGTAGGTCCGCGCCCAGGATCCGAACTGGTGAAACTCTGGGCTGCCAAAACGGAGCGTGTGAACTTAACCACTCGGCCACAGGGCTGGCCCCTCATTTTTTAAAAAAATTTTATAATGCTCCCTTCAGTGGATGCATGATAATTTATTTCATTGTTCCCCTGGTAGCAAACATTTAGACTGTTTCCAATTCTTTGTGTACATATACATGGATTTAATTTTCTTTTTTATTTACCTCTATGAAAATATACTGAAGCCTGATTTTTAGATGGAGAACTGCTAGATCACGTGTATGTGTTTTTAAGGTTTTGACAGATATCACTAAATTGCCATCCAAAAACAGGTGGGACTGACCAATACCCCATGAGGTGTTTTTGTTATTATTTTTAACTACCAAGACTGTATCTACGCTTCATAAAATCTAGAATGAGAAAGTTTTGTACTGACTGTTTGTCCTGTTGTTTCAGAACAATGAGATGGTGGAGCTACAGAGAATACGGATGAAGGATGAAATCCGGGAATATAAATTCCGAGAGGCCCGCCTCCTGCAGGACTACACGGAGCTGGAGGAAGAAAATATCACGCTGCAGAAACTCGTGTCCACGTTAAAGCAGAACCAGGTAAGACTTGGGAAGTTTTTTGGTCACGCTTCAGATGGATCCACATCTTCTGACCACTAAGGTTAAATCTGCTCTTTATTTCTCAGGACAAAATCTGTTGAAATTGGCCTTAATCTCCCTACGATATTTATGTGCTAAAATTTCCCAGCCTTCCTATTTCAGCTAAAATTTAGCAGGCCAACCTAGAAGGAGGATAATTTAAAATGCAGCTGCATTGGATAAGAAGAATTTTAGTTTGTACTTTATGAACTCTATGTTCATTTATTTCCGGACTAAGTCAAATGTGTTGTAATCAGTTTGACCTAACGACTTCTCATTGAAAACCTGGACTGTAAGTTTGTAAAACGAGCTTAAGATCTCGTTGTAATCACTTCTTTCTCTCTCTCTCTCTGTCAATTGCTTTCTTTCTCTGTAAATCTCTTTCGCACAGGGAAAGAGATTCTGAATTGTAAATCGATAGGAACAAAATTATAAGGAAAAGAAAACGCCTGATTTCTTTTTTCAGCTTTAACCTGACTGAAAAGCTGTCATGTGTGCATTTAAATAATTTATTTTGGTAGTCATTGCTTAATTCTCCTGGTCAGTTTGCATTGTGGTTTGTGATAGTTATTCGTAAAAGCATTCTTGAATCTGTAATTTTAGAAGAATTTGTTTATGAATACGAGTCTATCGAGTAGTTAAGCAAAGGTGACTTGGATGTTCAAGGTCTTTTCAAGGTGCTTCCTCAGCCACAACCTCTGTTCTGATCTAAACGCTGTCACAACCTCTCAGGTCAGGTCAACAAACTGCGTTGGGCACCATGCTAGGCTGGGGAGATACAAGAGTCTATAGGGTAGGAGTCTTGCCCTCAGCCAACTTAGAGGCCAGCCCAGATGTACGCTTCTACTTCTCCTCCCTTCCTAAGCTGGTATCTATCCAAAACTATTAATTGATTTTGATAGACATAAAGGTTAAAAGGGGAAAGGAAAAATCCAGGAAAAAAAATATCCATGTGTTGACACAATTGAAATCTGATTTCTGATCATTGCCACTTCCACCCAGCTTTAGAGTATTGGGGGAACAAGATGTCTGTTAAGGAGTACAGGGGGTGGTTTCAGATCATCATTAAAAAAGGGTTACTAGGGGCCGGCCCCGTGGCCAAGTGGTTAAGTTCATGCGCTCCACTTTGGCAGCCCAGGGTTTCACCGGTTCAGATCCTGGGTGCGGACATAATACCACTCATCAGGCCATGCTGAGGCAGCATGCCACAACTAGAAGGACCTACAACTAAAAATATACAACTGTGTACCAGGGGGCTTTGGGAAGAAAAAGGAAAAATAAAATCTTTCAAAAAAGAAAGGGTTACTAGGATATCCCATGTGTTTTTCTCATTCCTTCCCCTTCTATCACTGAATCACCAAGTGTGTGCTGAAGCTGGCCGTACCCTGGGCATTCCAGTCTTGATTTGGCTGGGGTCAGCGAACTCACAGTGGAGAAAATGAGACTTAGAAGAATTTTTTTTTTTTAAATATACTTCTCAGAAACTTCTTAAAATAAGGAGTCTTTTTTGTTGTTTTTTTGGTTGCTGATGAAGAATGTAGAGGTGAAATTGAAGCAAATTTACTTGAAGTGCAAATGTTTAAAGTGGTCCCTGATTCCTACATGTCCTCTCTGCTCTCTGCACCAGCAGGACTGTGCCCGATCCTCTCGGTGGAATCTGCCATCACTGCCTATCCCTAGTGGTAGACTGATTTACCCAGGAGGTTAATGTAGGCCAGTCTTGAGTTTTCTTGAAAGACTACCAAGGGATCCTGTGAGTGTTCATTAACCCAGACGCCGTTTCTGTGGGAATTTGGGCTATCTGGCTGATTACTGTTTACGGTTCACCCACGCTCTTCCACCGATACCTGAAATGTGGGAATCAAATGCTTAACTCAGAAGTTCAAAAAAAATCCCAAACAAACAGGAAAATGTATACATCCCTTTAATTTTATTCTCTAGATGCAATATGGTAATTTTCCCAATTAAGGGTCTAATTAATTAATTTGAAATCATTTTCCATACAAAGGGCCATTCTGGCTTATTCTCTAACAGATGGGTGCGCTGTAGTGCCACCAGTCTCTCCCAATTAAGGAAATGCTGGATTTTTTTTTCCTACTGTTGGCCTTTATTTATAGGAGTTAGCATCTATCATAAACTCTCTTTCTAATTCATGAAGTTTTAAGTATAATATTTTATGTAAAAATACCACAGGTTTTTTCAAAGAGATGATGATGGCTGGCTTTCAGTCTCAAAAATGGTCTGAATGTTGCTTTGTGCGGAAGCTCTCTATATAAATTCTATTCCTCCAGGCTAATTTGATGTTTCTATAAACAGCAAAACTACTAGCATTGTAAAATGCCTAGTTCAGAGAACTGGAGGATTCTTTCCTGCTGAAGTTCCATTTTTCTTTTGAGTATTTATTGATTATTTTCTAAATAAATGTTGTTTAAATAGCACTTCTTACTCCCTCAATAGTTTCTATATATTCGTCTGTTTATTTTCCATTTCCCTCCACTGCGATATAGCACCTAGAACAGAGCCTGGCCAATAGAAGGCATTAAATAAATATTTGTTGAAAGAATAAATAAACTGCTTTTTCTTTCTCTTACATCCACTCTTCAACTTAGAGAGGAAACTAAAATTTAAGATGTTTATTGTTCACCAAAATAATTTTTATTGATGATCCTAAATATGACGTATATGGGAACATCGAAGAGTTGACTCTGAAAACTTTTGCCACATCCTTCTGTGTGCTGATTTGGTTCTGTGTCCAAAATAAAATCAAGTCCAACCTTATAAGTACATTTTATATCTGTATACTTTTGAAAACCAAAATATCTGAAAGAAGTGTAGGAAAAAGCAACAGCCATAAAGAGGGGTCAAGTGGACTGTCGATTCCCCAAGAGATCACCGGAAAATCCACTGGTGGAGTAAGGCTGTTTGTTAGACCCATCGCAGTAAGAGACCCTCAACAGAGCCTTGGTAATGGGAGATTTAGGGGAAGAGTGGTCATAGGATTTTAGGATCTGGACTGGGTTTTGTATGATGGGAAACTGATGGGGATAGACTGAGTTTATGATGTAATAGCTTTGAGTTGGGAAGTATAACAAAGCGAGGGTCTTGATTTGAATCTTGAAGCAGCTCTTTTAGTTGGGTCTCATCTTCCAGGAGCAAGTATTTCCCATAAACAGCTAAGTTTTTTATGCCTTATCCTAGTATCGGTTAACACAGGGGCAGGAAAATTTGCCTGGTCCCCGTATTACTTAACATAGGGCAGGAAATTATGTTAGTTTCAATTTTTAGAGATGTGATGGCAGGAGGAGGGGAGAAATAATAAATTCCATGTCCCTACTATCTCACGTGTTGAACTAAAGCACTCAATGTTATCGAAGCATTGAAAACCCTTGTTAAAATTAATTCAATCATATTTCTGTTATAAAGAACATTTCCTTCAGGGATATATTTCTATATTAGGTGATAATATCATAAGAGACCTGGGGAACACAGTCAATTTAGTTTGATTTCATTTAAACAGTATTTCAAGAATATCATTCTATGAGGCCATGTACCTTTTTAAGGACAAAAAGACGGGGTCACTGGCTCAAAGAGCTTATAGTCCCAGTAGGGAAGGCAGGTAATAAACTCATAGCCATCCATGTGATTATATATGAAAGTTGTGTGTTAGGTTTGGCAATACTGGGCCAGATTAAGGTCTTTAGAGTTCCTAAACTCTGAAAAGATTATGGTACCTATCCCCAACCTTCATGTAGATAAAAATAAAAAGATTTACTAAACTTTGAAGTTACTGTAAGGAATTCCAACAAAATACTGATTTTTCTCCTGGTGACTACTTTGATGTTATCTTTAAAATATCAAACACTAATTTCTAAGTGCCTTATCATTCTGTGTCTTGGTGCCTTCACTTTGCTGGACCTCTAATTATATGATGCAGCCTTTCAGTGATGGCACCAGAAAGGAGGGATCTGTTGGCCTGAGTGGATCAACAAAGATTTTGGAGTTAGGATTGGATTCTTGACTTGGGTCTTAAAGGATGAATAAGTTTTCCAGATGACAGCCTTTGCCTGGACAAAGAAACACAAAACAGCTGGGTGAATATTGGGAGCTTGAACCACATTGGCATGAGTGGAGTGAGTGAAGCTGCCCAGACAGAAAGAGATCAGGTCTTATAGGAAGTCTACCATCAATTAAATAGGAATTACAGAATTTAAAAATCTATAATGCAAACTAAATTAATGTCTTTGAGTCTAACCCAGGAGTCAGCAAACTTTTTCTATAAAGGGCCAGATAATAAATATGTTAGGTTTTGCAGGCCTAACATATGTCTAACAGTGTCTCATCCAATTACTCCACTCTGCTGTTGTAGTGTGAAAAGCAGCCATAAGGGCTGGCCCTGCGGCCAAGTGGTGAAGTTCACAGGCTCTGCTTCGGTGGCCCAGGGTTTCGCCAGTTCGAATCCTGGGCACAGACATGGCACCTCTCATCAGGCCATGCTGAGGCAGCATCCCACATGCCACAACTAGAAGGACCCACAACTAAAAATACACAACTATGTACTGGGGGGCTTTGGGGAGAAAAAGGAAAAATAAAATCTTAAAAAAAAAAAAAAGAAAAGCAGCCATAGACAATACGTAAACAACATAGTGTGACTGTTCCAATAAAACTTTATTTACAAAAATGGGTCACGGGTTGGATTTGGTCCAGAAGCACAGTAATCTTTGATAATCCCTGGTCTAATCTATCCGTTTAACAGGGATTACAGAATAAAAGGTCTGCAATGCAAACTAACTAAATGTCTGCAAATGTAAGCTATCTCATAATCTGGGGGCGGTCAGAGGATTGGTTGAAATACTAGGAAAGGCTGGCAAGTGGGTGTCCTGAGTTGTCCAGGGAAAGAAAAGGAGAAGGTCAGGAGCAAGATGACTTTACAGTATATATGCAGGCCTTGAGGAAACTATGACACAAGGACATAGACTCTGTTAACCCAAGCAATTTCCGTGATTTGACTCTTTTGACTGACTCTGTCTTGGACATGTGAAATTCTAGTGATCTTGTGTAGCATTGACTGCTGGTTGTCCATCAGATATCCATTTTTCCCTCCTCCCACTGTGTTACCCAATTTTTAACTGGAAACAAAGCTACCCAGAGTAAAGGTTAGATTCTTCACCTCACTTGTAGGTGAGTGTCATATGACTAGTACTGGCCAGTGGCAATGAGGAGAAGAGATAGGGGCCGCTTTTGAGGCATGTCCTTAAAAGGAGAGGATGTGCCCCTTACTTTGTCCCACTGCTTTAAACATGATCAAGATGGCAAGCTGCCCTGGATCATGTCGACCAGAGTAGGAGGCAGTGTAATAAGATAACAGGAGCCTGGTTCCTGGATGACCTTATGGAGCAAACATTCCCTACTGGCCCTTGACTGTCTACCTCCGTATTGTTACCTGACAGAGAAACAAACTTCTGTCTCGACTTATTTAGGTCTCTGTTCCGTCAGCCAAACCTACATCCTAACTAAACCTCTGTCAAAAACTGTTTTCCTAACCTTTGCAAGATAACCCATTGCACTGAGATTATGTGAAGAAGGAAGGGGGTAGAAATATATGAATATATGAAAATGATAATGTCTGTGATCCCTATTCTTTAATTTTTAAAATTTTTCTTAAAATACAAGTTTCAATTAATATAAATACTAAAAAAATTTAAAACTAAACACGTAGTTTGTATTAGTATCTAATACCATGGTGACGTTATTATATTACTTTTTATCGGTTTTATTTTTTTTATTATATTCTCTTTTTGTGTCGGTTTAGAGTAGAGATCTCTTTCCCTGTGGAATTTCATGACCAAGAGGGTGTTTGAGCAGGCTCTTAACTTGATTATAATTTAAAAGAATATTATATTAATAACAATATATATGTATTTTTTGTTATTGGATAATAGGTACTCTTATTCCTGATTCTATCCTTAAGCATATAAACTTTTTCTTTGCTTCCTCATCTTACTCTCAAACACATTTTGAGATTATGTTCTTATTGTCATCTTTTAACTAATTTATCTCTGGGTATAAAAATTTTCTCATTATTAATCATTAAATAAAACAAGGTAACAGGGATGATAAAATCTTTTCCCGGATTGTGAATATTCTGAGAAACTATTACAAAAAAATATTCCTGGGGCCAGCCCCGTGGCTGAGTGGTTGAGTTTGCATATATATATATATATATATATATGCCTGATTTATTAGGCAAACAGTGCTCCCTTTTGACCATTGGGCCCCATAAAAGATATCCTAAGACAGTGGTACCTTTTCCAATTTCTGCTAAGAGTTGAATGTTATATAATTTTACATGTAATATTTATATTATAACATATAATTGTATAATTATATATTATATATATAATTTCTAAGAAACTGTCCTATGTTACATTAAGGGTATACTGTGTGCTTTTTATGGTTTATTTTGTAGACTAATGTTCTAATTTTTTTAAATGATTAGGTCCACTAGAGTGTTTAATGGCAGTTTTGTAAGACCCAAATTTTAGTTTTATGAATCTTCTTTATCCTACCTAATTCAGGTTGAATATGAAGGCTTAAAGCATGAGATTAAGCGATTTGAGGAGGAGACAGTGCTGCTGAATAGCCAGCTGGAAGATGCCATCCGGTTAAAAGAGATTGCTGAGCATCAACTGGAAGAAGCCCTGGAGACCTTGAAAAATGAAAGGGAACAGAAGAACAACCTGCGGAAGGAGCTGTCCCAGTACATCACCCTCAATGACAACCATATCAGCATCTCGGTAGACGGACTCAAGTTCGCCGAGGATGGGAGTGAACCAAACAATGATGACAAAATGAACGGGCACATCCATGGGCCCCTTGTGAAACTGAATGGAGACTATCGGACTCCCACGTTAAGGAAAGGAGAGTCTCTACACCCTGTTTCTGACTTATTCAGTGAGCTGAACATTTCAGAAATACAGAAATTGAAGCAGCAGCTTATGCAGGTAAGAACTCTGTTTAAGGCC
Organism: Equus quagga; assembly: GCF_021613505.1. NCBI lineage: Eukaryota > Metazoa > Chordata > Mammalia > Perissodactyla > Equidae > Equus > Equus quagga. Next base: position 29,246,187 of record NC_060267.1, on the reverse strand, counting down.
GTGAGAGTGAATTTTTTGTAGATTGTGTGTAGCCTGTTGTACGATTTCTCATTCTCACATTTTCGTTCCAGATTATTTTTTTAAATATTACTTCTTCAGCTAGCAACTTTGAAAGTGCAATATTTTAGAAAGACACAACAGAAGAGGTGTTGAAGAGAAATCTCTCATTTGCATTGCTTTAAGAAATTTATCTTACAGTCACAAATTAGATTGTAATCAGGTGTGAAGGGAGACAAGCCAGCATCTTGATGCATTTCTAACAAAAGAATTCAAAGCTTTATGTACAAGTGAAATGACAAAATATGAAGTTTTCCATCACAAGCATCTGCATATAGCTTCAGGATTAATGGATACACTTCACGGCAATACTTTAAGCTTTAAAAAATATGACGGCGTTTCTATAGACAAACTACTGGATATCAGTGCTTAAAACACAAAACAGGTCTAAATCTGAAACCAAGGAGTTCTTTTTCCAACATGAGCTAGGCCGTAAATTTTTAGCATCCTCACGTCAAAAGTTTTGTGAAGAGTCCTGGCCTTTAAGCTTACCTCACTGTAAAATGACTTTCCAGTTTAGTCTTGCCTCCCTGCCATACCTTAATCCAGTGCTAATGGAAATGTTGTCGGAGCCCATCACCATCACCTCAGGGGCTCCTTAGTCCTACGCATTGTTAGGCTCCACACAGATCTACTGAGCCAGGAATCTGGTTCAACAAGCTTCTCGGGTTAATTAAGTTTGAGGCTTATTCTTCAGTCTGTTATCCCTCCAAGGTTCTTTGTGCATAGCTGATAATTAGAGGCTGTAAGACTCTGGCAGTCATTTATTTTTATAGCAAACAGGGCTTATCTATTTCTGCCTCTACAGAAATGATGACAGAACAATGAAATTAGCAGAAATCAACAAGAGACTAGAGAACCAGTGAAGTTAATTTATGATTAGGTTTATTTTTAATACTACATCAAGAGTTAGGGGCTGCCCCAGTGGCGTAGTGGTTAAGTTTTCATGTTTTGCTGGCCCAGGGTTCATAGGTTCAGATCCTGGGCATGGACCTACACACCGCTCATCAAGCCGTGCTGTGGTGGCATCCCACAAACAAAATAGAGGAAGGTTGGCACAGATGTTAGCTCAGGGCCAATCTTTCCGACCAAAAAAAGTAAAAGAGTTAATGTATCCTGCACTTCACCTGCCTGATGCTTTTGGCTACTAAAAGAGAATTCATGAGAATTCATTTTCACAATGTTTAATTTGAATCAAGATAAGAAGGCATGACCACTGGAAGAAAATGAATTTCATATAGACTTTTACCTGATTGCAAAGTGCAGTTCTGTGTAGGTAATAGTTTTCTATGTCTTTTTTGCTCAGTTTACACTAAGACAACTAGGTCGGTAGAAAACATATTTCCTTGTGAAAAAATTTTACATGACAGATATATTTATCTGAATTTTTGCCCCCAAATTAAATAGAATTAATATAAAATTTTTCTTAAACTGTTACATTGGTGGCTTTAGGTTAAAAAATTAGTGGGTTGAAGCTTTCTGTTTGTTTTTATTTTGGTGGCAGTGTAGAAGATGTTAGGAAGAAGAGCTGCTAAGCGTAAAATAGTTGAACAGTTTTCAACCAGGTCACCTAGTGGTTGAACACTGAGAGCTGTTCTCAGCTTTAATCCTAAATGTAATCTGAGCTAGCTAATACAAAAGTCCAAAAGAGATGAGTAGTTTAATAAAAAGAATGGTGGAGAACAAGTTCTCAGCAAGAGAGTGGTTCTCAATGGGAGTGTCCTTTGCATTTGAGGTGGGACAATTCCTCTTTGTCTGAGACTGTCTGGTGAGCTACAAGAGGTTTAGCATCTCTAGTCCCAACCCATTAAATGCTGGTTACATCTCCTCAGTAGATGCGATGACTAAAAATGCCCCCATGCATTTCAAATGCTCCAAGGGTCAACCACTAGTCAACAATCATTGTTAGAGGGACAGCACTTTACTGTCCCATAAAATGGGGATGCATAATACCTTCCTAGAGTGCCATGAAGGTTTATGAGTTAATGTATGTAGTGTGCTTAGAACAGGGCCGGACGCACAGTAAATGCCCAATAATTGTGAACTATTATCACTATTTCAACTCTATAGTGTCTTTGATTGACTAAGCACTCAATTTATTTAGGTTTTGTTAATATTATTAACTGTTGCTGTTGGACGATTAACTCAAGCATAGTCATCTCAGAAGGAAGTAATGTGGTCACTGGTAGGAATACAGAAGGGTAACAGTTAAGTCTCAGGGTGTGAGAAGGTCTGAAAAGGGATGTTCATTTAGGAAAAAGAGTGAGAAAAATTTGGCTGGATAAACCCTCCTTCAATAGGCCAGAAAGCTGTGTACCTTCAAATCTTTCATCAGTGCTTAATTAATGTAGACAATTTGTAAAGATGTAGACAATTTGTAAAAGGGGTACTAGGGCCTTAGATCCTAAGGTTTGCTCCAGATTTAGTTGTGAAAACCAGGCTCAACACAGGAAGGGCTTTGCAGCTTCCAGCCTCACACCAAGAACACTAACTTCTAATTTTGTTTTAGGCAAAGTTACTGTCTATCTTCTCATAATCAGCATTTTTTAAAAACATATCCACTTTTTCTAAGAATATATTTTGTTCAAACTGTTGAGTACAAGTATAGCAGAGTATGTCTTCTCATGCAGAATTTCCTTATAATCTTTCTCCTTTGTAGGTGAGGAAGACATTTCCTCTACCCACTCTAGGTCCTTCTGGCCGAGATACGAATTAAATTCACATGAGACAGAACAACAGGAGAAAATCAAACAAAGCTTTATAACATGGATACATGGGAGAGACTCAGGAAAACTGAGCAACTCACCAAAATGGCAGAGGTTCTCATCTGAAATACCATCTTCAGCTACAAAGGAGGATGTTGGGGGTGGGAAGAGTCAGTTATGGGAGATCACCAGAAAAGCACAGTAAACAAGAGTAAGGTTACTATGCAGATTTAAGTCCTTGCCTTCCCCATTGATAAGAGTTTCTAGAGATAATGTCATCCCCCTTCTTCCTGGTACAGAGAGGGAGACACCTTTACAGATGGAGATTTCCTTTACAACGTAAATGTCTCTTACAAAGGGTAACTAGTACTTTTAAGAGTTTCTCTCATGTCTGCAGTTTTTAAAAGTAACCAGCCCAAAATAATCCTCATGCCAGAGAGACATATCTTGGGGTGGCCAATTCCAATCCCCCACACCTTGGTTATGCATCCCCTTGGGCAGAATTTAGATAAATAAACAAACTATAAAAACATTAGAGGAGGGGCTAGCCCCGTGGCTGAGTGGTTAAGTTTGCGCGCTCCGCTGCAGGCAGCCCAGTGTTTCGTTGGTTCAAATCCTGGGCGCGGACATGGCACTGCTCATCAAACGATGCTGAGGCAGCGTCCCACATACCACAACTAGAAGGACCCACAACGAAGAATATACAACTATGTACTGGGGAGCTTTGGGGAGAAAAAGGAAAAAAAATAAAATAAAATCTTTAAAAAGAAAAAACATTAGAGGATACATTGCCTAGAAATTATTGCAGTTGCCTTTGATGTTAATGAGGCTTGAAAATAATATGGCAATTCTATAAGCAACAGTACTTACGTACCTTGCAGCACATACTGTGTGTCAGTACACTGTTCTGGACCTTCTGAGGAGGAGGCAAGAAAACGCACTTTAAGTATGGCTATCTGGAATGCATGGGGCCAGAGGTGTTTTGAAATTAAATATTCAGATGTAGAAAGGTAATATGCAGCATATACCATATACATTGTGATATCCCCAATGGCGTCAGGTACAGAACTGAAAGACCAACTAATAGTTACATTTCTGTAGTAAAACATGCGAGCGTTCCCACTAAGAGGAAAAAATGAGACCATAAAAGGCCTCACTCACATCAGTCAGGTGCAATTTTGCTGCTCAGGGAGTTTAGGACTGTCCGAATATGATAAAACTTCTATTTAGAGCCTCTCTGGATTTCAAAATTGTAGCTGTCATAGGCATAGCAATTGCTGTACTATTCAGGTTAGAACATCAGCATACTTTGGATGTGACAGTTTCTGTTTTTATAGTGCCCTTGTCTCTTAGGATTTCTTTTGGCCACGGTCCAAAGCCCTGCATCTGTGAGAGAGCTGTGTGCCTTCAAATCCAGCATCTGCCCTCGGTTAATGTGGACAGTTTGTGAAGATGTGGAGGGGCACAGGCCGTGACGTAACACCCTATACCAGGGAATATGCAGCCTTTAAGATCTGTCTTAGGATTAAAGAAACCCTTTGAAAACAATATACCTGGGCCAAAGCCTATTGGCTTTTTCTTATCGTACAAGGCTCCATCTGTGCATGTACATTATGTTTTCCCATCTATGGGTATTTACTTAACCTAGTTCTGAAAAGAAAATGAAAATATACATTTCTTCCTTGAGTATCAGGAATGCTGGATGAGTTGCTTCACTTCTTGGAGGCGCACTCATAAAAGGAAAGGTACTAAATTACCCCCATCACTAGTCTCCAGGATGCCTTTGTTGGAATTAGAAAAATAAGATAGGTCCTCTTCCTCAAGATATCACACTGCCACCTGCTGGGAAATGGGAATAAGAAATGTAAAAGTCTACAATGACTACAATTTAAATAGTACCTCCTGGAATTTCTCAAAAAATGAAAAAAGAAATACCATGTGACCCAGCCATCCCACTATTGGGTAGCTATCCAAAGAACTTGAAATCAGCAATTCCAAGAGACTTATGCACCCCTACGTTCATTGCAGCATTATTCACAATAGCCAAGGCATGGAAGCAACCTAAGTGCCCATTGACTGATGACTGGATAAAGAAGATATGGCATATATATAAAAATGCACACACACACACACACACACACACACACACACACACACACACAGTGGAATACTACTCAGCCATAAAAAATGACAAAATCTTCCCATTCACAACAACATGGATGGACGTTGAGGGTATTATGTTAAGTGAAATAAGCCAGCTAGAGAAACACAAACTCTGTATGATTCCACTCATATGTGGAAGATAAACAAACACACGGACAAAGAGAACAGATCAGTGGTTACCAGGGGAAGGGGGGAGATGGGCACAAAAGGCGAAGGGGCACACCTCTAAGATGACTGACAAATAATAATGTACAACTGGAATTTCACAATGTTGTAAACTATCATAACCTCAATAAAAAAAAATACCTCCTGGAGTTGTATCATGTACAATCTGTAGAGCTATTTATTGAAGCCGTGGTGAGAATGCCATGCCCCTTTGTAGAATTGTTGTGAAGACCAAATGGGATGGTAAATATGAAACCATATAGAAATCACAAAATTTTATAAGTTATTGCTATTGTACTGGAACCTGCCATCGGTTTTTGAGGTGCCAAGAAGGTTGCCATTTCCATTTTAGATAATTAGTCAATATATAAAGCATAGAAAGTATAGGAAAAGGCAAGTGATGGTAAGTCTATATCTAAATTAGGGAGCGCTTTTTTTTCCCTGATTAGAGTGAATATCTTACTGAGTTATATTTCTTCCAAGAATATGGAATAAATTACAGGAATATTTTGAATTTAGCCAATCATGCTAACTTTCACATAATATAAAAGCATATGAGAAAAAAGTATATATGAAAACATATTTTATTCATCTAAGAATCCTGTAAACTTGTCAATAGACCTTGATAGTGAACAGCTCATTAGTGTCATTCTTTATTTACTAAGAGAAATTTTTCAGAGTGTTATTGGATACATTATTTAGCTTTTTGGTGCCCACAAGACTCAGTTATTTCAAACAGATTATAATTGACGTTTTCCAGTGACAGTCAAGTACCTCAATTAGTTTTATTAGAATGAAAATAAGTAGATCCTATCTAGGAAAACTACCTAAATTACCTAATCTATTTAAAGGACTTGGGGCTGGCCCGGTGGCATAGTGGTTAAGTTTGCGTGCTCTACTTCGGCAGCCCAGGGTTTATAGCTTCAGATCTCAGGCATGGACCTAGCAATGCTGGTCAAGCCATGCTGTGGCAGCATCCCACGTAAAATACAGGAAGATTGGCACAGATGTTAGCTCAGCGACAATCTTCCTCAAGCAAAAAGAGGAAGATTGGCAACAGATGTTAGCTCAGGGTCAATCTTCCTCACAAAAAAACATAAAATAAAGAAATCTATGCTTATGCTAAAATTTCTGCCTTTGATAAATAGCCTCCGTTTAACTTCACATCACAGAGAGTCAAACTAAGGACAAAAGTCTTTGGAATTTTTTTCAGTATCACGCTGGCTATGTAATTTCATATGTAATTTGAGAAAACAGTAATGTTTCTGTAAAACTGAAATTGATATGTTTTGTTGTATCCTCGTGGATGAGGAAGAAATAAAGATTCATCTCAATACAGTGTTTAGATCCACTCTATTAAAGGCAATTTAAATGTTTCCTGTAATGGTGGTAAGGGTCAATTTGCTATATGAACCATAAGAGTTCAAAGCAGTTTATATGTATTTGCTTAATTGGTTGGTGCTTATAAAAGGTATATAGGATAGATACTATTACTATCCCCATTTTACAGATAGGGAAACTGAGGCACGAATATGTGATGTCATTCACTCAAAGTCAAAAACCTAGTAAGTGCAGTTGCTACACAGAGAGAGTCATACAAATCAAATATTATCTGTGCTTAACAAAGACTCACAGAATATT